>NW_024533162.1:0-44506 GCF_016097555.1 Gigantopelta aegis
GGTCCATATACATTTTAGCCAACCATTATTTGGAACATGTCAATGGATCAAGTAAGTGTGATTCAAGATGATGCCAATATCGATCAAGTGAAAATATCATATCCATTCTACCTAACATTCTACCTTTCATCCATTGTCAAGGGTTCATAAACATTGTACAACTTGTCACTTATCTCAATCTTTCTTCACTTGCACGTGTTGCGTTCAATGTTAGACTTGCTTGAGTCAGTCCCACAAATTATTTCCTCAATTAAATAGGGCCGGGTACTTTCACATAGCGCTACCATTTGAAAAAATATCAATTTAAGAGGAAATTCTTACATTGATAGAATATGTGGATAAGTACCTGCATGTGTTTTTATCAAAGTATAGGTCAAAAAGTATAGTGTTATAAAATCACAATAATTATAATGATACTACATATAATAGTCTTTATTCAGATTTAATAATATAGTTTTTTAAACAACAAAAACTTAATAAAATGTGTTTATTTATATTCTAGCAGGCTTTCCAGCCATTGTTATGGTCCTCCCCATAATGTAGTGGCTTCTCTGAACAAAGAAAAGCAACAGCACCAGAACAATCTCTTGTTCACCAATTCTATGGAAAAAACATGTTACAAATAAATCTTACATCGTCATGCTAGCTCAACTAATGGGCATGCATGTAATGTACATCAACATGTTTATTTTACACGGACAATGGTTATATTACAATGCAATTTGTAGTAGATTCACTACTAATAATTGTTCCTTTATGATATAATGTACAACATACTTTGAAATTACCAACAATATATGTAAAATAAACAAATAATACCATATGACTAACAAGAGTAGTAGTATCATGCTTACAGTATTACTGACAAAATTATTCAACTACTATTATAAAACAATAAAAACAATTACACCTCCCTGATCAGATGCATACTTGCTGATGCTTTGGCTATTGCCCACTCAACTGGAAAACCTTTGCATGGCTTTTACTCATCTGAGTTAATCCTTGAAAAGAGGGGTGCACATGCACCCCTTGCACCCCCTGGGTACGGGCCTGTTTTATATCAGTTTTAAAAACATGTTCAAAATTCACTGGTTTGAATCAGCATAGGAAGATACAAACATAACATTGTCTCTGTATATTTTAATTATTAACTATGACAAAATTTTATTGTTCTAACTCACTCTTTCACTTTCAGATATGGATATGCTTCCTATACAGTAACTAATAAGCACTTGATACAACATGGAAGATCTACAGAACATTTTGTTGTTTGGGATATGTTAATTAACTTACTCCCATTCAACTTCAGACGCCTATTATATTTCATACTGTATAATACATATATATGTTATATAGTACATTGTCAACATTGTCAATTGTATATATGTTATGGATTGCCAATATTGTGCAAAGCAAGAGGAGTGTCATTTTCAAAGGAAATTGTGTTAAAGTACATGAGATGTTATTCCATAATATATTAGTAATCAAAAACAACAATGTTGAGAAAAATTGGAAAAAATATAAGATGTAGAGATTAATATGCAAAGAAAAGAAGTGAGTTAGGGATGAATGCACATATCCATTTATAAGTTGGCAAAGTCAGATGACTTTTAGCTGCCATGCACTTTAATATTATATATACTTTACAATGAGTCATCAATGGTAGGCATTTAGAAATGCCTAAAAGCATTTAGAACTGATACTAATAGTTATTTTTTCAAATTTTGTACATATAATTTGATGGAGCAAGAGAATGGAACAATGGTTCATCTAAAACTATTTAATTACAAATCTCCAATTATGGACTAAAGAACAATTTGCAAAGCCACACCTGCCAGACACGTACCATGTATGATGACTATGTTTTAAGTAGACATTGGGCAAGATTTACTTCCTGCACTATGTCTACCAATAACAGTTCATGTCACTCGGATTCCACAAATTCCTAAAACTAGGTACAAAATTATATTTGTCAAAGCAGTATAATAAAATTACTTTCATTCTCTAACTTATGTTCAATTGTTTAAGTTTCGAAATTTGCCCGTGTAAAGCAACTCGAAACTGTGTACTGCTTAGGTGACAGTTTAAGACTGTTCTTTGCTAAGTTGGTATTTTGCAGATACATATGCATGTAAGCACAGTATTGAAACCTCATTCATGGAAAGGTAGTTAGATTTTATACACGTATAGGCAACATTAAATGGCTTGAGTCACATGATCTTGTTGTGACCAGAGATCTACTCACTTTTAAGTGTTTAATAACTAGAAAACCAATTAGTTGGGGCAAGCCTAATTGAGGTATCGTTGACATGAGATAAAACATAAAAATTATAATGATAAGAGTCAATCCAACAATAAGTTATAATATCGAAAAGCACAAATTTTGCCTAATATATATTTTACTTTACATAAATTACAAGAAAGAAAAACAGTATTAATAAATTACTTCAATATTAATTATAGGATACATACAATCATGTGCCTGACAATGTTGAATGTGAAATACAGCAGGTATTAGGTGGAGTGATAATAACTTGCATTTAACAACATACATGGAAAAATGGCAGCTGCAAAAGTAGCTTTTATATTTGCTATGGACAGTAATGATGTTGATGATGATAACATAGTAGCATTTGGTGATTCGACAAGGTCTATCATTATGATAATGATATATATCCATATAGATTATAAACATGTAAACTATCTCCTTCTTTTTTGCTGTAAAGTTGTCCTTTTTACATTGCGTTGTACAACTTGTCCTATCTCTCAATCTTTCTTCTTTGATAGCTCGCGTGCTAGCATATATACAAAACAAAAGCATGTGTTATGTTCAATCATGAGTACTTCATAACACTACAATTGTGAAGTAACAATTTCAGGGATATTGATCGAATTTGTAGATAAGTGTACTCTATGGACACAGTAAGTTTAATGACGTGATTTTAATGAATGTGCTTTTATCAAAGTAAGTCTTTGCAAACCATTTGAGTTTTAATTTTAATAGGCAACTTTTACTATAGGATGTACTCATAGTTTTATATCTGACCTTTACTGTTTTGTCTTTGTAGTTTATGAAATTATTTGATTAATTACAATGACACTACATATGAACTAGTCTTTAGTCAGTATAATACATATATATTTTCTTATAAATATATTTACTTATAAACAGATGCTCTACAAAATGTGTTTGTGTTTATATTCTAGCAGACTTTCCAGCCATTGTTATGGTCTCCCCAGTAATGTAGCTGGCCTCTTCTGAACATAGAAAAGCAACAGCACCAGAACAATCTTCTGGTTCACCAATTCTATAGAAAATATATTATAAATAAATTTACATCATCATGCTAGTTTAACTGATTGGTATGCATGTAATGTACATCAACATGTTCATTTTACAGACAATGGTTATATGCAATGTAATTTGTGCTAGATGTATTTGTTCCTTTATGATATAATTAATCAAAAATGCTTTGAACTTACACAACAGTATTTGTAAAATAAATAAACAATAATGATACCAAGAGTATACATGCTTACTGTGTGTACTGACAAAAATGCTGATGTTAACTAATACATAATAAACTGATCATAAAGAAACATATCCTTTTCCACAACATTATTAGAAGATATCTGTATTCATCACTAAACACAAACATATCACAGTATTAAGTTACCTTTTTATCCATCGACTACCAACATAACTGTCAATATAGGTTTTATTTTCAATAACTAAAGTTAGAGAAAAGTGATTATAATATGCTTTAACTTTAATATCTCCATCAAAAATCATAATTCATTATGTCACACTTACACATTCTCCAAAGCGTGTTTTTAATTAGTCCAGGTGCAATACAATTCACTCTAATATTGTCTTCTCCTAGCTCCTTAGCTAATGCCATTGTTAAACCAAAATAAAGCCATTTTACTGACACAATAGACAGATTTCTGTGAAGTAAAGTATCTAATAATTATTTCAGTTTTTCACAACATACTCAAAACTCACTGGTTTAAAACCAGCATAGGAAGACACAAACACAACATTGCCTCTGTATATTATAATCATTAATTATGACAATGTTTTATTGTTCTAGCTTACCCTTTCATTTTCATATATGGATATGCTTCCTGTACTAATAAAGCACTTGATATAACATTAACATGACAGATCTACAAAACAGATGATATATATTTTGTTGATTAGAATATGTTAATTACCTTATTCCATTCATCTTCAGATGCCTATTATAGAAAGAAGTAATAGTTAATATGTATATATATTACAGTTGAGCTTACATGTAATAGTTTTCCTGGACTAGGGTTAACTGCAGCATTGTCAACTAGAATATCAATTTGTCCAAACTGTTTAATGGCCTGTAATTATCAAAAAAATTACAATTATAAACAAGCAGTAGTAATAGCAGTATAGTGTAGTTTATCAATAATGTAGTAACTACTGAACAGATACAGAATTGGGGTCAGCATATTTATATAATACTGAGTGTAACAGCAAAAAAGAAAGATCATTAACATTACCTCTTTTTATTAGTGATTTCCTGTCCTCATCTTTACCAACATGACAGACAACACCAGACACTGACTCACTTCCATGTTCTTTTTGGAGCAATTCCACAGCTCTCTTGACATTAGTTCCCTTACGACTACTAACCATAACCTTAGCACCATCATAAGCAAGACGATTGGCAATAGCATAACCTATCCTAAATGGGGTTCATAATTATAATTATATATATATATATATATATATATATTATATATATATATATAGTTATACAATATATATGATGTTTCTTACCCATCAGTTGAAGCTGTCACAACAGCAACTTTTCCTTCGAATTTCTCGTACTATTGACAGACATCATTCGTAGATTAGAACGAAAAATAGACAAGACTTTGTTGAACTTTAAAAGGGACATATTGCTTGAAATGTTGGCGTATGAAAAAATCAGACTTTGGAAAGCAAATTTATGTATGCATCCCAGGAACATCCGCATTGCAACGTATCATAAACTGCTTCCTGGCAACATCATTAACGTTATATTGGAATAATGATATCATGTCCGGTTCACATTTTGTCGTAATTTCTTAATGGAACTACAACAGACACTGTACCAGACAATAAATATATCACATCACTTCAGTAGACAGCTGACAAAGTATAACAACATCACTGCACCATAATTATCTGTCTATACGATTTAATAAATATCACATCACTACAGAAAACAGCTGTTAAACTATGACAGTATTACAGACCATATCTATATATCTATCTGTGCGTGTATATGTGTGTGTGTGTGTGTGTGTGTGTGTTTGTGTGTGTATATATATACATATATATATATATATATATATATATATATAATATATATATATATATATATATATATATATATATAAATATAAATTTTAACAATGCTATAGATTATATACATTGACACACACAAGTATAATGTTCTTGATAACTTTTCAGTCACTGTTATACAATGGCAACATAATATTTACATACTTGCAAGTTGTTCAACCTTGACTTTAGCTCTTTGAGGTGAATATGTATATTCTTCGTTTTATTGTAAAGGTATATGAACAGATCACTTCCAGAAATACATTGGATCTTAACTGTATCATCATTGGTATAGCTTTAGAACATTCAATAGCTTATCAATAATTAAATGTATGCCAGCATGTAGTTACCTTGTTATATTGTAAACTGACCTGAACTTAAAAAGACCTCTTTAATAAAAATACACTGAATCTTAAAAACCCTCTATTTTATTCATTAAGCTCAATGAAGATGAGCCAAATAAATTAAGTATCTACACTAAGTGAAAGGATGTTGTAAATCAAGCCTACATTGGGCAGTAACTCTACTATGCAATTAAGGTTGTTTATGTCATAGCAGACCACAAAATGTATGTGTCATACATTATGATGCAGGTCTGGTTATATAATGTGGTTGTAGTTTAATGTAATAGAACTGCCATATTAAATGTCTATGGTATCGTTTCCTAAACTTAATTTATGAAACCACAAAGTAGTCTCTCAAGTGTTTACCACTATAATTTGAATCATTTTGTGTGAAGGTAGAAAGATGGATTAGTTCTATTTGTTAAAAAAAACATTAGCAACTGACCTGTTTAGTCATTGTGTGTATCAGTAAACAATATACTATACACAACAAAACGTGAAATTTGTGGTTGTTAATTACAATGCCACATTAATAAAACATATAAAACCTCCTATATAGCTAGCTAGATGATATTTGAATATACAATAAACTGGTTGGTCGGATGTTTCTTTACAAACTACTGGTGATAGATTAATGTTTATTCAATAGAAAACATTTATTTGTTATGCTTCATCGCTGGCACAACAACCGCAACAATACTATTCTCGGTACCGCTTGGAGATAACGTATGGATTCATATTGCAGGAATTTCAGTGTGCTAATCAGATTGCATAATACCGACCTCAGAAATGTTAATTACCGGCATGTGTATGAGAAAACACGATTTGGAAAATCTATGTGGTATTACTGTCTTCCTTTACTGTTTGAAAATCTTAATCATCGTAATAATGTTCCCTATTCTGTCATTATTATATTTAGTCCATTAATTGCACTAATGAATGATCAAATTACTTAACTGGTTAGTAAATGTGTGAGTGCTGTTAGCATTACCTCTAGTGACACTGATAATGACCATAAGTGTGAGTACATTGTTAAAAGACACTTCAACTATTTTACACCACACCAGAACTTCTTCTAACTGACAAAAATTGGAGTGATATTTTTTAGAGCTCATCCATACAAGATCGTTTAGTTAGATTTGTCATTGATGAGGCACACACTGTTTTAATAAGTAGTTAGTGTGTGTAAATGAATTATACAAAGTAAGTATATTATACTATTTATGTTTCAGGAGCTAATTTCATATGCAATTTAGCGAACTAGGAGACTTAAGAGGTTTTCTCAGTGAAATTAAATGTTATGGCTCTGACAGCAACTGTATCCATGTCGACAAGAAGTTAGTCACTTGCTTGAGATGGTTAATTCTATCATGATCTCTAAGTTACCTCATAAGCCCAAATATCATATCTACTGTTGAAGACAAAGATATAGAGGAAGTCTTTGCTTCCTTTATTGTACAAGTATGCAAAAAGAGAACTGAAATGGAGAAAACAATAACTTTTGGTCGAACATGAAATGATTACAGCTAATTATACCTATACTTTAAAGACAGACTCCAAAAAGAAATTACAGAACTAATTGGATATTTTCGATCAGATATTTAGATTTTCTTCAGAAAGTCATTTTTTAAATTTTCCTTTATTCTCTCTAATAGAAATTAACGGCACAAAAAATGAGTAGTAGAAAGAGCAGTATTTTGTGTGTGAATAAAGACTGGTTCTTATGTTAGAAAAATGCTGAATTTTATTTTTAACCAGTTTTTATTATAATAATTTTGTATGCCTTAAATTGTATATTTGACTCAGCATTTTCAAGCTCAAAAATACTACAATTGACTGAAAACTCATGCAATCTGTTTTATTGATCATATTAAAGCCACATTATGCTTTTTAAAATGTTTGAGCAATTCAATGTAGAATGCTAAATCTATGTAATCCTGCTTTAATCATGCAGTGTAAGAATGAATGATATCGGTACTGTAAATTACAAATGACCTGACATTTATTATGTACAAATTGAGTCTTCTCCGGCTTACAAAAAAGTCAATGTATATTTAAAATCTAATTCTTTTCATATTATTGCTTAGATTCTTATGGATGTTGCAGCTGCCATGCTGGGCTTTGATCTCTTTCTTTCTGAAGTTATAGGTATTTTCTTACCTTGTCAATTGTCACATATCCTTGCATTAAGTTGTTTAATAAGTTTCTCTTGCAGTGCACAGGCAGTATAGCAACCACCACTTACTGTATTTCAGCTACTACTGTGCTGAGGGTTCTATATTTTAGTACTTTTCTTGATTAAATTATTAGTAGTAGGTGTTGTGTTTGCTGTTTAGTTCAAAAGTTTCTACTAACAGTTTTCCATTGGCAAATTTAATTGTTTTGTCAACTAAAACAATTCATTGTTTCAAATGTTTGAAGCCGTAACTGAACTATATAAATAAATTTAATTCTTAGACATCCTTTGTATTCACAATAATATAATATTTTATGTCATTTATTATCTGTTTAGTACTCCAGTAAACTTGGTATCACTACAAAATACCTACTGAAAGTAAAAAAAGGGTCACTAGATATCCTTTCAGAAATCCACTGTGTTACTATAATAATCAACTGATACTAGACTTGTATGACTTCAAGGAGAACATGCACATACCAAACTGTTTCTAAATGGCTAACTCAGCTGTATAAAAGTCTCTGGCCAGACAGTGGAAAAACCAACAACTCAATCAATAATTATTTGACAAAGTTTTGAATGATTAAATTAAAGGATGAGTAGGCTCTAAAGTTACCTAAAGAAGAGCAGATTATTACTGAATTTCTCAATGAAGAGTATAAACTTCTAACTATTACACTTCATAGAGGAAGTATTGTGCATTTTATCTCATTGAAACATATTGGAAAGGCATCTTGAAATGAATACTTACAAAGTTTTATACTATCACATGACTTCTATCAAAATAACTGAACAATCTGACAAGGATCAGTGGAGGTTATAGGTTCTGCCAGTTAAGTGACAGTTTAAGACTCTTTTTCTTTGCTAATCTGGTATTCTGTATGTATACACATGCATACAAGCACATGCAGTATTGAAACATCACCCATGCAAAGACAGTTAGGCTTAATAATATATATCAAGTTCAAAAGGCTTGATATATAAGATAGTCCTTGCCGTGACCAGAGATCCACTCACTTTTAAGCGTTTGGTCACAGGACCACACACAGAGTAATGATCAAATAATAACTAGAAAACTAATTAGCGGGACATGCCTATCGAGTATCAAGTAACAAAACATAAAAATTATATTGATAATAGTCAATCCAACAGTAGGTTATGATATCGAAAAGCACAAATTTTGACTAATATATGTACTTTATTTTACATAAATTACAACAAAGAAAACAGTGTTAATAAATGTCTTCAACATACTCATGTTTATATTTTGTAAGTCAGAATATACACTAGAGTGTTTCTAGTTGTACTACACTTTGCCTACTCATGTTATGCCTACTAAGCAATGGAAATTCCCGTTATGCCTACTCTTTAATTTTTTAATTTTAATACTCTTCAAGCTATTTTACTGCTCAAAAAAAAAGCATGTCTTTAACCTGTCATGACTTACAAAAATTATGCCTGACAATGTTGAATGTGAAATACAGCAGGTAATAGGTGGAGTGATAATAACTTGCATTTAACAACATACATGGGAGAATGGCAGCTGCAGGAGTAGCTTTCTTATTTCCTATGGACAGTAATGATGATGTTGATGATAAAATAGTAGCATTTGGTGTTTTACCTATAATGATATATATTCCTAGTTTATAAATATGCGAACCGTCTCCATCTTCTCCGCTGTAAAGTTGTCACTTTTTTTCTTCTTTATATTGCGTTGTACATCTCGTCTTATCTCTCAATCTTTCTTGATAGCTCACGTGCTGTTATAAAACCCGTATTATGTTTTACTCACTCAAATAGGCGTGGGTACTACTACAATTGTGAAGTAACAATTTCAGGGAAATTCTTACATTGATCGAATTTGTAGATAAGTGTACTCTGTGGACACCGTAAGTTTAATGATGTGATTTTAATGAATGTGCTTTTATCAAAATAAGTCTTCGTAAACCATTTGAGTTTCAATTTAACTTTTACTATAGAATGTACTCATAATTCTATATCTGACCTTTAATATTTTGCCTTGTAGTTTATGACACTTTTTGATTAATTACAATACTACATATAATTAGTCTTTAGTCAGTATAATAATATATTTTCTTATAACAACAGATGCTCAACAAAATGTGTTTGTTTATATTCTAGCAAACTTTCCAGCCATTGTTATGGTCTTCCCAGTAATGTAGTTGGCTTCTTCTGAACAAAGAAAGGCAACATGCAGCACCGGAACAATGTTCTGGTTCACTGATTCTATAGGGAATATTTTATTATTAAAGTTTACTTTGTCATGCTACTTTGACTGATTGACATGCATGTAATATACACAAACATGTTGGTTGTAGAGATAATCATTGTATATAATTCAATTTGTAGTAGATGTAGTACTGTAACAAATGGTCCTTTTCTTTATTACATAACATTTCATAACTTGTCCTGTCTCTCAATCTTTTTCACTTGATAGTTCATGTGTTGGTATAAAACAATAGCATATGTTGTGTACAATTGTTTTACTCAATCAAATATGTATGGGTACTTTATAACACTATACAATTGGAAAGAAAACAATTCCAGGGAAATTCGTGCATTAGTTAAATTGGACGCTGCGAGTTTAATGTGATGGTTTTAATCAATTTACTTTTATTAAAATAGGACTTCCTAAAATATTTAAGTTTTTTTTTAATTTGGCAACTTTTATTATAGAATGTATTAATAGTTTTATACCTGTACTGTTTTTACTTTTGTATATTATGACATGTACACTATTTGATTAATTATAATGACACTACATGTAACTAGTCTTGAGTCAGTATAATAATATATACTTTCTTATAACAACTGATGCTCAGCAAAATGTGTTTGTTTATATTCTAGCAGACTTTCCAGCCATTGTTATTGTCTCTCCAGTAATGTAGTTGGCCTCATCTGAACATAGAAAAGCAACAGCACCAGAACAATCTTCTGCTTCACCAATTCTATAGAAAAATATATTATAAATAAATTTTACATGGACGTGCTAGTTCAACTAATTGGCATGCATGTAATGTACACCAATATGTTTATTTTACAGACAATGGTTATATACAATGTAATTTGTAGTAGATGCACTACTAATAAATTGTTCCTTCATGATACAATTGATCATAAAATGCAATACACTGTAATATAATAATTACAAAATTTAATAATACAATATGACTACAAATTATAGTTCACATGCTTAGAGTATGTTGTTGTTGATACATAAATAAACTGAGAATAGAGAAACATATTCTTTTACTACAAATCTATATTTATCACTAAAAAACAAACAGCATATACCATCAGGAGTTACCTTTTTATCCATAGACTATCAATAAAACTGTCAACAAAGATTTCATTTTTTAATATCTAAAGTTAGAGAAAAGTGATTATAATATGTATTAACTTTAATATCTTCATCAAAATCATAATTCATAACACTTACACATTCTCCAAATTGTGTTTTAATTAGTCCAGGTGCAATACAATTCACTCTAATATTGTCTTCTCCTAGCTCCTTAGCTAATGCCATTGTTAAACCAAATAAAGCCATTTTACTGACACAATAGACAGATTTCTGTGAAGTAAAGTATCTAATAATTATATCAGTTTTTCACAACATGCACAAAAACTCACTGGTTTAAAACCAGCATAGGAAGACACAAACACAACATTGCTCTGTATATTATAATATTAATGATGACAGTGTTTTATTGTTCTAACTTACCCTTTCATTTTCATATATGGATATGCTTCCTGTACTAATAAAGCACTTGATATAACATTAACATGACAGATCTATAGAACAAGTGATATATATTTTGTTGTTTAGAATATGTTAATTACTTCATTCCATTCACCTTCAGATGCCTATTATAGAAAAGAAGTAATATAGTTCATACTCATGATACAAATATATATATAGATATATATATATATATATATATATATATATATATATATATGTATGTATGTATGTATGTATGTATGTATGTATATGTTACAGTTAAACTTACATGCAATAGTTTTCCTGGACTAGGGTTAACTCCAGCATTGTCAACTAGAATATCAATTTGTCCAAACTGTGTAATGGTCTATAATTAAAAATAATTAAATCAAAACTGTGTAACAAGTAGTATATAGTAGTAATAGGTAGTTTATCAATAATGTAGTAACTACTCATATAGAATTTTGGGTCAGTGTATATTTGCATTACTTGAATAATATTGAATATAACACCAAATGACAAACATGATTAACAATACCTCTTTAATCAGTGATTTCCTGTCCTCATCTTTACCAACATGACAGACAAACACCAGACACTAACTCATTTCCATGTTCTTTTTGAAAGCAATTCCACAGCCCTCTTGACATTAGTTCCCTTACGACTACTAACCATAATCTTAGCACCATCATAAGCAAGACGATTGGCAATAGCATAACCTATTCTAAATAGTACATTATTATAATTATAATTATATATATATATAGTTATACAATATATGAGATCTTTCTTACCCATCAGTTTGAAGCTGTCACAACAGCAACTTTTCCTTCGAATTTTCTCGTAGTATTGATAGACATCATTCGTAGATTAGAACGAAAATTAGACAGGACTTTGTTGAACTTTAAAAATGACATATTGTTTGTAATGTTGCCGTATGTAAAATCACACATTGGAAAGCAAAATTATATGTTCATCATCCAAGAACGTCCGCCATTCCAACGTATCATAAACTGTTTCTTGGCAACACATTAACGTAAGTGATATCATGTCCGGTTCACATTTTGTTGTAATTTCTTATAAGATTGTTTAGTTAGATTTGTCATTGATGAGGTATACACTGTTTTAATAAGTAGTTAATGTATGCAAACGAATTATACAAAGTAAGTATATTGTACTATTTTATTTTCAGGAGCTAATTTTCATATGCAATCTAGCAAACTAGGAGGCTTTCTCCCAATGAAATTAAATGTTATGGCTCTGACAGCAACTGTATCCAAGAAAAGAAGTTAGTCACTTGCTTGGGATGGTTAAGTCTGTCATGATCTCCATGATCTCTAAGTTACCTCATAAGCCAAATATCATATATACTGTTGAAGACAAAGATATAGAGGGAAGTTTTTGCTCCCTTTGTTAACAAAGGGAGCAATGTAATATCTGAAAATATCTTAATACTATCATAATTCTATCATATATCTGAAATACATTGGAATTAATTGCACTTTCTAATCTCCATGGCACCTACAATGTTTACAAATGTCTAAAAAAAATCTCAAAAAATTAAACATATCTGAATACATTTCAGATATCTGAAGTTCATTGAAAATCGATCTGACTCAATAAAATCTTTATCTTTATTCTATATATGCATGTGCTTGAAGTTTTTGTCACCTTAACTTTTCTGAGTTTCTGTGTCTGCAGTAATTTAAGGGCCATTTGATCATCATTTGATAAAAGCTATGGTTGAAAGGGTAAGGGCGTAACTTTAAAAGTAACAGTTACCTTTCATATATATGTAGGTTGATAAAGAAACTCAGACAACTGTTATCAAAGAAAGAGTCTAAGGAGGTACAGACTGAAGATGCAAATAGTCCTTAAAAAGATGTAGAGGAATATGAAGAAATATGTTATTGATGAGGACTATTGTGGCCCTCTTTATCAATCACAGCCATGTGCTAATAAGAGGGGGTATACCCACCAGGCTGGAAAAAGGTCTTGAAACGAACCTTGATGTTACTCACTCCAGCACTGATTCAAAGAAGCAGCTATTTCAAGACAATGATTAAACTACTTTTATTCTTATCATTTAACCAATGAATGAATGCACTCATATACATACTACATTAAATCACTTATTCAAACATTTATTGTAATTAAGAATCCACAGTCGATTAGCATCAATTAAGTCAACAGCTACCACAAATGGACCAAGAAGTGTTGAAACAGGAACAATTGGGACTAATGTTTAATGACGTATTGGTGTAAACGGAATAGAAGGAGGATATTGTATCAAAGCATAGATTTACCGTACCATTTGATGTAAGCAAAAATTTTGCAGATACCACAAAAGAAATGGGAAAAAAAAAAAATAAATAACACTGCCAAAATGTGGCCCACTAGATGAATCAATTGAAACTACAGATGAACATTTGAATGACATTGAACATCTATCAGATGTAAATTTGACCACTCTCTCTTAACTTGGAATAATTTGGACCTAGGTCCAATTTATGCAAGTAAATTTGGACCTAGGACCAATTTTGCTGCCTAATTTGGACCTATACTGCAAAATTTGTTCCTAGAGATAGGTCCACTTTTTGCAACAAAATTTGGACCTAGGTCTACTTTTGGCAGCAAGACTTGGTCCCAAGTCCAATTTGATCCGATTATAATAAGATTTAGCATTTAATCTAAATAAAGTCAGTACAAGTTATGTAATTATAGGTTATATTATATAGATAATGCTACAATTAATTAAGAGTTTTTACACAAGCCATGATATGTGCCTCTTGGTCTGCCAAATGACACTTGGGACTTCAACACAATCTTCATGATACCATTCTTTGCAGTCTTTGCACTCAATCATTCTACCCTCTTCTGGTTGACGACACTTGCAGCATACTCTGAATTTCATATCAGCAACATATTGCTTTGCTTTCGTTTTTTTTGCTGCTGGCAAGGGAAAGGGGTAATTGTCTTATTTTCAAGACAGTGACATAGGTGGTCCCTCAATTGATGTTGAATGTAGGTTATTTTGTGTTGGGGTTTGTCCACCGCAAAAGGATGTGGCAAAAGCCAATGAAAAAAAACCACAATCATTTATACTATGTTGTAGATGAGCTGGCTGAAAACGCACAGTTATTTCAGGTTGGTCTGTGAACAGCATTGCTGTAATCTGTGCCTTGGCTCTAAATGATAATTTCTTTAGAAACAAAATGGAATATTAGTATTGCGGAAATAGAGGGAGGAGTATCAACGTCATCTTGCATTCGATATGACGCTGAATACGTAGTTAATAAACACGCAGTCCCGCCCATTAACATGTGGAAAGAAAAAAAAACAAAGAAAAAAGTGATGCGGTGTTCTGTGGTGAGTATTTACTGACATTTACAAAAAAATCTTAAATGAATGGTAAGTTGTATTTTAAAATGTAAGTAAAGTTTCGTTACAAATATTATAAAAGGAAGCAATAAGCCTCAAGATTGTATTTCACCACTAGTTTGCTATAATCTCGAAAGTATAGCTTCAATTGCATTGTTTCATGCATGGAATTATTAATTATTACATAGATCATCTCATGACTTTACCTTTGTTCTACCACTACCAAGTATTGAAAGTATATCTACCTCCATTTTCAAATTATGCTACTAATCCTTTGTCATTATTAGTGCAAGTTTTGACAATACTGTGACAAGGTTATATAACTTTTTTAACTACTTCTTAATTGATTGTAAAGCTATTAATACAATAAGAATAGAAGTTGCTCATTGTCAACAACTTTTACATTTTGGACTGTAGACCAATTTGATCATCATGACTCTATCAGTAAAACTGACAATGAATTTTGGTACAATGACACTGACTGGTTGTAAATAATGAAAGTACACATAGCAGTGATGATGAGGGTGAATGTTAAAGTGAAGTAGATATTTCATAAAGTAATGAAAGGCAAGAAATGGATGAATGTGAATGTGATGAGGTAATGAGTTTAACTAGAGAAGACCCGATATGAAGCTGTTATATAATTATATCATTGATGATGAAGGTTTCAATAATTTATTATGTTAAGAAGGCGATGCAGCATTGATTTTATATTCTGGCAGTTATTATGCTAAAATTTATTATGCTAAAATTTATTGTCTTTATAGCATACTTGACTATTTGTGAATGACTGTTATATTGTAACCTTTATGAACAGTTGACATAGCACCAGTAGTGGAACATTTTTTAGAAGCATTAGCAAATGGATTTTTACAAAGATTTGTTATTGTTGATAATTTTTATAGCTATATGAAATAATAAACACATTTCATGGAAAGGATTTAATAATTGAGTGATGATAATGTGTTTTCCCTGTTTATTCTGCCAAATTTTGTACATTTAGTTTGATGAAGCAAGAGAATGGAGCAATTATTCATCTAACAACTATTTAATTGCAAATCTCCAATTATGGACTAAGAACAATTTTCCAAAGCTACACCTGCCAGACAAGTACCATGTATGACTATGTTAAAGTAGACATTGGGCAAGATTAACTCTACACCATGTCTCGACAATAGTTCATTCACTCTCTTTCAAGTTATCAATAGATATAGGAAGGGATTCCACAAATTACTAAAACTAGGTACAAAATTATATTTGCCAATACAGTAATAAAATTACCTTCATTCTCTAACTTATGTTCAGTTGTTAAGTTCTGAAATTTGTTCTTGTAAAGCAAATCAGAAAATGTGTACTGTGTATTTTGCAAACAACAGCAAGCTCTTGTTGGCAAATAGAACCTGTGCAAAATTCAGGTAAGATCAATATTCAAGTTATCCTACTTGTGAAAATCTAAAACGCACGATCTTGGTGTCACATTAATCTTCAGCGTCTAAGTCAAGAAGTAATAGTTAACAAATTTCCTAAGAATACACATTGTATGACAATTACAGTGTTTCTAATAGTATTATAATTATTTTATATAATATTTTATATTACTATTACTATTAATATTGAATAGCTTTGTAAGGTAACCATTCTTTCAATAGCTTGATTGGCAATATGTTGAGATGTTTGTAAACCTCTCCTCTCCTTTCACTGACTATCATATGCCAAGTTTATAGAACTGTGAACTACAAACTCCTGGTTCATAATAAGCATGTGACGATAAGCGTCAGAGGTATACCTTTTTATATATTTTTCTGCCAATAAACTAATTCTTATACAGGAATGATGTGGACTTCCAACTTTTATCTCCATGACCCTATAATAGAATAATATTATTTCAATTATTACATTATTGTGTTTAATATTGTTAATGAATAATAATAACCAATCAATGGCTACAACATGTCAATAATCAACATTGGTTTTTAATCTTGAGTTCTTGGAAATATTGTTAGAAATAACTGAAAAGGAAAATAATATTATAAATAAAACAATTATCAATCTATATATATTGTTGTTCAAACTGAAAATGCACATGGGGAATTGTAGTATTTGGTTTATTGAGTACATTCATAACACTACAATTGCAAAAGTAACAATTTCAGGGAAATTCTTACATTGATCAAATTGTAGATAAGTTACTCTATGGACACTGTAACTTTTAATGATGTGATTTAATGAATGTCCTTTTATCAAAGTAAGTCTTTGTAAACCATTTAAGTTTAATTTTAAAATAGGCAACTTTACTATAGAATATACTCATAGTTCTAAATCTGACCTTTACTGTTTTGCCTTTGTAGTTTATGACACTTTTTATTAATTATAATGATACTACATATAATTAGTCTTTAGTCGTATAATAATATATATTTCTTATAACAACAGATGCTCACAAAATGTGTTTGTTTATATTCTAACAGACTTTCCAGCCATTGTTATGGTCTCCCCAGTAATGTAGTTGGCTTCTTCTGAACAAATAGCACCAGAACAATCTTCTGGTTCAATGATTCTATATAAAATATTTTATGATTAAAGTTTACTTTGTCATGTTACTTTTGACTGATTGGCATGCATATAATTTATGATTAAAAGTTTACTTTGTCATGCATGTAATCTACACAAACATGTTGATTGTAGAAATAATAGATGTATATATGCAATTTGTAGTAGATATACTACTAACAAATGGGTCCCTTTTTCTTCTTTTACATTGCGTTGCATAACTTGTCCAGTCTCTCAATCTTTCTTCCTTGATAACTCAATTGCTGGTACAAACAAAAAACACGTATTGTGTTCACTCAATCAAATAGGCGTAGGTGCTTTCATAACAATACAATTGCAAAGAAAGAAACGATTTCAGGAAATTCTTACATTAATGATTAATTAAAATGTTTACTATATATAACTAGCCTTGAGTCAGTAAAATAATATATATTTTCTTATAACAACAGATGCTCAAACAAAATGTGTTCATTATATTCTAGCAGACTTTCCAGCCATTGTTATGGTCTCCCAGTAATGTAGCTGGCTTCTTCTGAACATAGAAAAGCGACAGCACCGGAACAATCTTCTGGTTCACCAATTCTGTAGAAAATAGATTATAAATAAATTTACATCATAAAGCTAGTTTAACTGATTGGTATGCATGTAATGTACATCAATTTTACAGACAATGGTTGCATAAAATAATACAATTTGTGGTAGATGTAATTTGCCCTTTATGATATAGTTAATTACAAAATGCTTTTACACAGCATAACTTACACAGCATAATAAAACAAAGGATGCTAATTACTACCAAGAATAGTAATATACATGCTTACTGTGGATACTGACAAAATTGCTGATGTTAATTAATACATATAAACTGAAAATAAAAGAAACATATCCTTTTACTACAACATTAGCTAGATATCTGTATTCATCACTAAACACAAACATATTACAGTATTAAAGTTACCTTTTTATCCATCGACTACCAATATAACTGTCCAATAAGGTTTCATTTTTCAATAACTAAAGTTAGAGAAAAGTGATTATAATATGCTTTAACTTTAATATCTTAGCAAAAAACATAATTCATTATATCACACTTACACATTCTCCAAATTGTGTTTTAATTAGTCCAGTGCAATACAATTCACTCTAATATTGTCTTCCTCCTAGCTCCTTAGCTAATGCCATTGTTAAACCAAATAAAGCCATTTTACTGACACAATAGACAGATTTCTGTGAAGTAAAGTATCTAATAATTATTTTAGTTTTTCATAAGATACTCAAAACTCACTGGTTGAAACCAGCATAGGAAGACACAAACACAACATTGCCTCTGTATATTATAATTATTAATCATGACGTATTTTATGTTCTTACATACCCTTTCACTTTCATGTATGGATATGCTTCTTGTACTAATAAAGCACTTGATATAACATTAACATGACAGATTACAAAAAAGAGACATATATTTTTGTTGTTTATAATATGTCATTTACCTTACTCCATTCACCTTCAGATGCCTATTATAGAAAAGAAGTTAATATAGTTCATACTCATGATACAAATATATATTATATATATCTATATATATAGATATATATATACATACATATTTAAACTTACATGCAATAGTTTCCTGGACTAGGGTTAACTCCAGCATTGTCAACTAAATATCAATTTGTCCAAACTGTGTAATGGTCTATAATTAAAAATAATTAAAAAAAACTATTGTAACAGGTAGTATATAGTAGTAATAGTGTAGTTTATCAATAATGTAGTAACTACTAATACAGTATCTTGGGTCAGTATATTTACATTATTTGAATAATATTGAATGTATGACCTAATGACAAATATCATTAACAATACCTCTTTAATCAGTGATTCCTGTCCTCATCTTTTACAACATGACAAACAACACCAGACATGACTCAACTTTTCCATGTTCTTTCTGGAGCAATTCCACAGCCCTCTTGACTAGTTCCCTTACGGACTACTAACCATTATAACCTTAGCACCATCATAAGCAAGACGATTGGCAATAGCATAACCTATTCTAAAATTAACGTAATTATAATTATATCGATCATATATATATATATATATATATATAGTTATACAATATATATGATCTTTCTTACCCATCAGTTGAAGCTGTCACAACAGCAACTTTTCTTCGAATTTCTCGTAGTATTGATAGACATCATTCGTAGATTAGAACGAAAAAAAATAGACATGATTTTGTTGAACTTTAAAAATGACATATTGTTGTAATGTTGGCGTATGTAAAAATCACACATTGGAAAGCAAATTTATATATTCATATCCAGACACATCCGCATTGCAACGTATCATAAACTGTTTCTTGGCAACACATTAACAATAGGAAAAAGTTGATATCATGGTCCAGTTCACATTTTGTTGTAAGTTCTTAATGGAACAACTAATTTGCAAAGTCGCATAACAAAACATAACAGACACTGTTACAGACAAAATATATCACATCACTTCAGAAGACACCTGAGAAAGAACATCACAGCATGTCTTATATATTATTTAATTATGCTTATATTATACATATTTTTGTAATTTCTTATTGGAATAACCAATTTTAAAATATAGTCGCATAACGAGTCTTAAGAGACACTGTTACCTGGTAACAAAATAAATATCAAATCATTATAGAAAACAGCTGTTAAAGTATGACAACATTACAGACATGCAATATCTATAATCTATCTGTGCATATAGATATATATATAATATATATATATATATATATATATACATGTATATAAATTTAAAATTAATTATACTATAGATTATATATGTTCACAGAAGTATAATGTTCTTCATAGCTTTTCAGTCACTGTTATGCAATGGTAACATAATATTTACATACTTGCAAGTTGTTCAACTTTGACTTTAGCTCTTTGAGGTGAATATGTATCTGGTTTGTTTTATTGTAAGGTACAGACGAAGAAATCCACCTACCAAAAATACATTGGATCTTAACTGTATCATCATTGGGTATAGCTTTAGGGCATTCAATAGCTTATTGATAATAAATGTATTGTCAGCATGTAGTTACCTCGTTATTATTGTAAACTGACCTGACCTTCTTTTACCAAAAATAAACTGAATCTTACAAAAGTTGAGCCAAATAAATTAACTATCAATAGGGTATGCATTAAACTGAAAGGTATATGCTAATAAAAATGTGTTGTGAAGTAAAAACAAGCCTGCATGTGGGGGAGTAACTCTACTATGCAATTAAGGGTTGTTTATGACATAGCAGACCACACAATGTATGTGCAATACATTGTGCAGGTTCTGGTTATATATGTGGTTGTAGTTTGATAAACCTGCCATATAAATGTCTATGGTATTCGCCTTTCCCCAAACTTAATTTATGAAACCACAAAGTAGTCTCTCAAGATGTTTAGCACTAATTTGAATCATTTTGTCAATAGGTAGAAAGACGGATTAGTTTATTTGTTAAAAAAAACATTAGCAACTGACCTGTTTAGTCATTGTGTGTACCAGCAAACAATATACTATAAACAAACAAAAGATGAAATTTGTGGTTGTTTAATTACAGTGCCACATTAATAAAAACATCATAAAACCCCCTATATAGCTAGCTAGATGATATTTGAAAATACAATAAACTTCAATGGTTGTTTCTTTACAAACTACTGGTGATAGGTTAATGTATATCTAATAGAAAACATTTAATTTGTTATGGGTTCATGGCTGACACAACAACCGCAACAAATGCTATTCTCGTACCACTTGGAGATAAGGTATGGGATTATAGTGCAGGAATTCGTGTGCTAATCAGATTGTTCCATCACGACCTCAGAAAGTTAATTACCGCGCACGTGTATGAGAAAATGTGATTAACTATGGAGAAGACTCCGTGAGAATATACAGGATCCGAAAAACTTGCTGTTAAAGGATCAGCTGACTTCTTTCCCCCCCCCTCAGAAAAAAATTGGCTTATAGCAAACTTAAAGACGAAGCATAACCATGCTATTAGATATTACGTGCTAGAAAAAAAGATGCCTTTGTGAGCTTCCTAAAGGATTTGGAAAATTCCTGTGCTATTACATTCTTCCTTGATTGTTTGAAAATCTTTAACCATCGTGATAATGTTCCCTAGTTCTATTGTTACTATAGTTAGCGCCATTAATTGCACTAATGAATGGATCAAATTACTTAACTGGCTAGTAAAATGTTGTGAGTGCTGTTAGCATTACCTCTAGTGACTCGGGATAATGACCATAAGTGCGGGAGTTACATTGTTAAAAAGACACTTCAATACTGTACACCACACCAGAACTTCTAAATGACAAAAATTGGAGTGATGTTTTTCAGAGCTCATCCATATATAGATCGTTTAGTTAGATTTGTCATTGATTGAGGTATACACGTTTAATAAGTAGTTAGTGTGTGTAAATGAATTATACAAAGTAAGTATATTATACTATTTATGTTTCAGGAGCTAATTTTCATATGCAATTTAGCAAATAGGAGACTTAAGAGGTTTTTCTCAGTGAAATTAAATGGTTATGGCTCTGACAGCAACTGTATCCATGTTGAGAAGAAAGAAGTTAGTCATTTGCTTGGGATGGTTAATTCTGTCATGATCTCTAAGTTACCTATATAGCCAAATATCATATCTACTGTTGAAGACAAAGATATAGAGGAAGTTTTTGCTCCCTTTATTGTACAAGTATGCAAAAAGACTGAAATGAAATGGGAGAAACACATAACCTTTTGGTCGAACATGAAATGATTACAGCTAATTATACCTATACTTTAAAGACAGACTCCAAAAAGAAATTACAGAAACCAACTGGATATCCTGATCAGATGCATCTAGGTTAGATTTTCTTTCTAAAGGACGTCAGAAAGCCATTTTTTCAATTTTCCTTTATTCGCTCTAATAGAAATTAACGGCACAAAAAAGTTCTTGAAGTAATGAAAGAGCAGTAATTTGGTATGAATAAAAGGTAGTTGGACTGGTTCTTATGTTAGGGAAATATGTTGAAATTTATTTTAATCAGTTTGTTATTATAACAATTTTTGTATTCCTTAATTTTTATAAATTGTATATTGACTCAGTATTTTCAAGCTCCAGAAATATTACAGTGACTGAAAACAATTTCAGGGAAATCTTACATTGATCAAATTGTAGATAAGTGTACTCTCTGGACACTGTAACTTAATGGTGTGATTTTAATGAATGTCCTTTTATCAAAGTAAGTCTTTGTAAACCATTTAAGTTTTAATTTAAAATAGGCAACTTTTACTATAGAATATAATCATAGTTCTAAGTCTGACCTTTACTGTTTTGCCTTTTGTAGTTGATGACACTTTTTGATTAATTACAATGATACTACATATAATTAGTTTTTTAGTCAATATAATAATATATACTTTCTTATAACACAACTGATGCTCAACAAAATGTGTTTGTTTATATTCTAGCAGACTTTCAGCCATTGTTATGGTCTCCCCAGTAATGTAGTTGGCCTCTTCTGAACATAGAAAGCAACAGCACCAGAACAATCTTCTGGTTCACCAATTCTATAGAAAATATAATAAAAATAAATTTTACATGGACGTGCTAGTTCGACTGATGGTATGCATGTAATGTACATCAACTTGTTTATTTTACAGACAATGGTTATATACAATGCAATTTGTAGTAGATGCACTACTAATAAATTGTTTCTTCATGATACAATTGATTATAAAATGCTATACACAGTAATACAATAATTACAAAATTTAATAAATACAATATGACTACAAAGAATAATTCACATGCTTAGAGTATGTTGTTGATACATAAATAAACTGAGAATAGAGAAACATATTCTTTTACTACAAATCTATATTTATCACTAAAAAAAAAACAATATATATTGTCAGAAGTTACCTTTTTATCCATCGAGTACCAATATAACTGTCAATATAGGTTTCATTTTTCAATAACTGAAGTTAGAGAAAAAGTCCAGATAATAACATTTTAATTTTAAGATGACCATCAAAAAATCATAACAATTCATTACCAATTCTTCGAAACATGTTCTAATTAGTCCTGGTGCAATACAATTAACTCTAATATTCTCTTCTCTAGCTCTTTAGCTAATGCCATTGTTAAACCAAATAAAGCCATTTTACTTACACAATAGACAGATTTCTGTTAAGAAAAAGTATCTAATTGGTTATATCAGTTTTTCACAAACTCACTGGTTTGAAACCAGCATAGGAAGACACAAACACAACATTGCCTCTGTATATCTAATCATTAATCATGACATTGTTTTATTGTTCTAACTTACCCTTCACTTTCATGTATGGATATGCTTCCCTGTACTAATAAAGCACTTGATATAACTTTAACATGGCAGATCTACAAAACAGATGACATATATTTTGTTGCTTAGAATATGTTAATTACTTTATTCCATTCACCTTCAGATTCCTATTATAGAAAGAAGTAATAGATTATACTGTATGATATATATGTATGTATGTATGTATATCTATATGTATATGTATATGTATATATATATATATATATATATATATATATATATAATATATATATACATACATAGTTAAGCAAACAAAACAGATGACATATATTTTGTTGTTTATAATATGTTATTTACCTTACTCCATTCACCTTCAGTTGCCTATTATAGAAAGAAGTAATATAGTTCATACTCTTGATACAATATATATATATATATTATATATATATATATATATATGCATACATAGTTAAACTTACATGTAATAGTTTTCCTTGACTAGGGTTAACTCCAGCATTGTCAACTAGAATATCAATTTGTCCAAACTGTGTAATGGTCTATATAATTAAAAATAATTAAAACAAAACTGTTGTAAACATGTAGTATGTAGTGGTAATAGTGTAGTTTATTAATAATGTAGTAAACTACTCATACAGTATCTTGGGTCAGTATATATTTACATTATTTGAATAATATTGAATGCATGACCTAATGACAAATATCATTAACAATACCTCTTTAATCAGTGATTTCCTGTCCTCATCTTTACCAACATGAACAGACAACACCAGACACTGACTAACTTCCATGTTCTTTCTGAAACAATTCCAAGCTCTCTTGACAATAGTTCCCTTTCGACTACTAACCATAACCTTAGCACCATATGCAAGACGATTGGCAATAGCATAACCTATTCCAAATGGGGTTATTAATCATAATAATATATATATATATAGTTAACAATATATATCATCTTTCTTACCCATCAGTTGAAGTTGTCACAACAGCAACTTTTCCTTCGAATTTTCTCGTAGTATTGATAGACATCATTCGTAGATTAGAACGAAAAATAGACAAGACTTTGTTGAACTTTAAAAGTGACATATTGTTGGTGTATCTAAAATCACATATTGGAAAGCAAATTTATGTATGCATCCAAGAACATCCGCATTGTAACGTATTTATAAAACTGTTTCCTGGCAACATATTATTAAGTTACATTATAACATGTCCGGTTCACATTTGCTGTAATTTAATAACATAGTCCGTAACAAGACACTGTTACCAGACAGTAAAATTTAAATTACTTCAGAGGACAGCTGACAAAGTATGACAACAGCAACACCACATCTATATTATTTAATCATATTATAGATTATACATATTTCTTGTAATTTCTTATTGAGACGACAAATTTAGAACAATGTTGCGTAACGAGACTTAAACAGACTTTGTTACCTCGTAACAAAATAAATATCACATCACTTGAGAAGACAGCTGTTAAACTATGGCAACATCACGGGACAATATCTGTGAACAGATCACTACCAAAAATAAATTGGATCTTATCTGCACCATCATTGGTATAGCTTCAGAACATTCACTAGTTTATCATAATTAAGTGTATGCCAATATGTTGTTACAATAGTTTTTTTGTTATATCGTAAACTGACATGACCTTAAAAGACACTTTACCAAAATACACTGAATTTAAAAAAAATCCATTCTATTCATTAAACTCAATCAATTCAAGCCAAATAAAGTTTGAGTATCTGAAAAGGGTATATGCCTTTTTTGTGATGTAAGAAAGCCTGCATGTGGGCTGTAACTGTTTATTTCATAGCATACAACACAATGTATGTGTAATACATTATGATGCAGGTCTAGTTATAATGTGGCTGTAGTTGATGTAATAGAACTGCCACATCAAATGTCTAGGGTATCATTTCCACAGACATTTCTTAATTTAGGAAACCACAAGTAGTCTTTGAAGTATTTACCAAGAATTTAAATCATTTTGTGAAGAGGTAGAAAGTCAGATTAGTTATATTTGTGAAAAAAACATTAGCAACTGACCTGTTTAATAATTGTGTGTACCAGCAAGCAATATACTATACACAGGAAATGATGGATTTATGGTGTATTTAATTATAGTGCCACATCAAAGCAATGATATAACTCCCTATATAGCTAGCTAGATGATATTTGAAAATATAATTTAACGGTTGGTTGGTCAGATATTTCTTTACAAAACTACTAGTAGTAAGTTAGTATAAATCTAATGTTAAACTACTAATTTGTTATGGTTCACTGGTGTCTATTTACACAACACCTGCAAGAAAGGTTGTCTTGGTACAGCCTGGATGTAATGTCTGGATGCATAGTGCAGGAATTAAACAAAATAATGCCATTTTACTGACACAGTAGACAAATTTTTGTCAAGAAAAGTATCTAATTATTATATCAGTTTTTGCAAAAAACTCACTGTTTAAACCAGCATAGGAAGAACACAAAGACAACATTCTCTCTGTATATTATAATTATTAATTTTTTATTGTTCTAACTTTCTCTTTCATTTTTCTTTATGGATATCTTAATAATCACGTTTTATAATATTAATATGACAGATCTATCGAACAAGTGATATATATTGTTGTTTAGACAATATTAATACCTAATTCCATTCATCTTCAGATGCCTATTATAGAAAACAGCAATAGTTCATACTGTTTAATACATATTTAAACTTATATACATTAGTTTTCCTGGACTAGAGCTAACTCCAACATTGTCAAATAGAATATCAATTTGTCCATATTGTTTAATGATCTGTAATTAAAACATTAATACAGCAACAAGTATATGGAGTGGTTAATTTAATTAATTAATAGGTATGATTACTACAGTTTTAATAGCTACATCATAATTGATTATTGATGAAATAATTATTAATGAGATTATGTTATTACTATAGCTAGTACTTATTAGTTAGATGAGAGAATTGCTATGGATGCCAGTCATTCTACAAAGCAAGGAGAGTGTCATTTTTCAAAGAATTAGTTGTGTTAAAGTACATAAAATGTTAATTCCAGAGTAAAATAGTAATCAAAATGCAAATGTTGTTAATGTATTTCAACTCATGCCTTATATACATGTGCAACATAAATGTCTACCCAAAAAGTAATTACAAACTATTTAATTATATCTATTTTTCCAGTGATAATAGTGTAGATTATCAACTAAGCATTAGGTAACAGTAGAAACAAGCATCATTAACAATACCCTCTTTTATCAGTGATTTTCTGTCTTTATCTTTACTAACATGACTAAACCACACCAGACACTGACTCAATTCCAAGTTTTTTTTCTGGAGCAATTCCATAGCCCTCTTGACATTAGTTTCTTTAAGACTACTAACCATAAACTTAGCACCATCATAAGCAAGACAATTTGGAATAGAATAACCTATTTTAAAAGTTATAAAGATGTTACATTATATATATGATCTTTCTTACTAATCAATTGAAGCTGTCACAACAGTAAATTTTTCTTTAATTTTCTTGTAGAATTGACGACACACTCATAGAATAGAATGAAAAATGAACTGGGTATTGTTTAACTTTGAAACTGACATATTTTGTTGAAATGGTGCCATATGTGAAGTCACACATTAAATAGAAAGAAAATTTATGCATTCTTCACAGATTAACGAAGTCAGATAATGAGATATTATAAAATGTTACACAGCAACAGATTTTTGGGAAAATTTTAGAAGCATTAGGAAAGGTATATTACAATGTTTGATATTGTTGATAAATTTTATAGCTACATGAAACAATCAACACATTTTATGGCAAGGACATAATAATTAAGTGGTGATGAAATGTGCTTCTCCTGCATTGGTTATTCTGCCACATTTTATACATCTACTTTGATGAAGCAGGAGACTTGAACAATTTTTCATCTGACACTAATTAATATCAAATATCCAGTTGTGAAATAAGAGGATTTTGTAAAGGTACACTTACCAGACAAACACCATGTATGACTATGTTCAAGTAGAAATTTGGTACGATTAACTCCACCATGTCCCAGCAATTGTTCAATATACTATTATTTGAAGTAATAAATAGACAATGATTCCACAAATTCCTAAAACAAGGTACAAATTATATTTGAAAATACAGTAACAAAATTGCCTCAATTCTATAGGTTATGTAGTTTAGGTTCTGGGGTTTGCCCTTGTAATTAAGCAGTTAAGAAACTGTGCACTACATGCTTTGCCATGAAGAAAGCTCTTTTTGTAAAAAGAAGCTGTGTAAAATTCAGTAGGATCAATATTCAAGTCAACCTGATTGTGACAAGGTAAAATACATTACCTATGTCACAACAATCTTCAGCATGTAAGTCAACAGGTGATAGTGAACAAATTTCCTACAAGTACACATTGTATGACGTTTCTAATTGTATTATAATTATCTTATATAATAATTTGTATATAAAATTATTATTACTATTATTGCATTGCTTTGTACACTAACGATGCATTCTTTTAGTAACTTGATTAGCTATATTATGAGACATGTATAAACCTCTTCTCTCCTTTCACTGGCTATCCTACAACAAATTTTTAAAACAGTGAACTCATTAAACGCCTCAAGTATGTGACAATAAGTCATCTTTTTACATAATTGTCTATCAATAAATTAATTTGTATATAGCAATAATTTACATTTTCAGCTTTCATCTCTGAGCTATATAAAATAATAGCATTTATTTAAATTGTTCAAGTATTGTTTAAATATTGTTAATGAATATAACTAACATGAATAATATAGCATAGAGACACTGCTTTATCTTTTAAATCGTTCATAACATGGGCATTAGTATATAGAGGAAGACTATAGAGGTACTCTGGTGTGTTTGAGTAAAACACTATGTATTTTCTGACAATACATTTCAATGGCAGTCTAAGGCATACCTATATAGGCAATGCTATCACATGGCTCATAACTATCTGTAAGACATGTAGTTAGTTATGTTGTTATTAGTTCATTGTAAACTGATGTGAAATTATGTCTTTGTCAAAATACTTTTTACAATACACAGCAGTCCAGCGAACAATAATGATAGTTCTGAACAAGTGTCCTAAAGAAATTGGAGGGATCTGTAATTATTATTGAAAAAACTATTCTAAACTGTCATCTGTCCTAAACTTCAAAAGAGGTTTGATCCATACAACTGTAGTTAGGTCAAGAATAAGGATATAATGAATGCAATCAGACACAATATATGCATTGGTAAGTTGAATCAAAACTGAAGCAATGTTACTAGTAGATGATCCAATGCATTTAATTTAATGGACAAACTAATCTCTTTCAATATACTTAATAACATAATTATATTCTAATTGAATAGTGCTTAAATAATTATTAATGACATTATATTTATTACTAGTACTCATTAGTTAGATGAAAGAATTGCTACGAGTGCCAGACATTGTGTGATGCTATAAGAGTGTCATTTTCAAAGGGTCAGTTGTGCTAAAGTATATGAAATATTATTCCATAGTAATAATAATCAAAACACATGTACAAATGTTAATGTATTTCAACTTATAGATGTTGCAACATAAGTGTCTACCTGAAAAATAGTTAAAAACTATTTAACTATATCTATTTCTACAGTAACAGTGTAGTTTATCAACTATGCTTTGTATTAGCTACTGATTAAGAATTTTGGTCAGTATGTTTGCATTATTTGTATAATTTTAAAAGTAACCTCAGAACAAACATTATTAACATTGTTAATCATACATTATTATTTTTTTTATCTTAACCCTTCACTTAGTGAAGTTATTGTTAAAGATGATGTTTATTTATTCATTGATGACCAACTCATTCCTCACATGAAATAATTACTCAAGGATATTCTCCTATAATGACAAGTATACTATCAGAGACAAACAAATTGACTCAGAAAATGTCAAAGGACAATAACATCAAACAAGTGTGGTATGCAAATGATGCCACTTCTATGGTGCTCTCTCAAAGATGCTCACAGTGATGGCTTGAATTATTGTCATGATTTATTCACCACCTATGGACGTATAGTGACCCTACTATTTATTATAAGCTAGTGAGAAAAGATCTCAAAAATACCTGGCATTTAAAACACCCTCCATTTTATATAATTGAGTTTAATTAATCCAAACCAAAATTATATAAATTGAAGTATGTATTGGCTATATAGAGCCCAACCATATAGTGTGTATGCTGATACAGTTAATGCTCATGTTGTGATGTAAAATTGACCAGTGTATGGACCAGTGTATGGGTTGTAACTTCACAAGATATTGTACAATTTATATGTAATGCAGCACTATATATGTTTGGGTATAATGTGATGATGTGTTCATAACCTGATGCAATAGAAGTGCCACACATGCTTCAAACGCTTATGATATCATTTCAAGAACATAATTTTAAAAAATCACAAATGTAGCCTTTGAAGTTACATTAACTAAAGCCATATTGTGAAGCTGTTCAGTAATGTCACAAAACATTAGTAGCAACTGACCTGAATAATTATATCATGCAAGGAAACCATTATACTATTTGCATAGACACAACAAACCATAAATTTATGAGTTGATAACAATTACAGGACCATACGATCAAATCATAACTAGAAAATTAATTAGTGGGGCAAGCCTGATCAAGCTATCATTATAACATATAATACAACATAATGATTATTATGGTAATAATCAAACACAAAGTTATAATATTGAAAAGCACAAATTTTATCTAATATATATTACATTTTAAAGAAATTACAACTGAGATAACAGTATTATTATATTACTTAAACATTACTTATAATGGGAGTGTCCAAATTTGCCCTCACATGTTTATATTTTGCAAACAAAATATATACTTGATTGGTTAAAGTTTCATACTCATTTTTTTGCCATATCATATTTTGCACACTAAGTTAGATACATTCGGCAGATCGGTACCTGGGAGTTCTCCTACTCAAACTTTGCCTACTCATACTTACTGAGCAAAGGGAATTCCTGTTATGCATGCCTACTGAGTAATGGGAATTACTGTTATGGGTGAATGGAACTACAAGCTTTCTCATTTACTATCAACAATGATATGATGATGATAAAATTGTAAAATTTGGTGTTTTAGTTTAGATAATGATATATATCTTTGTATTTATAAACATGCATATATCTCCATTTTCTTTGTTGTAAAGTTGTCCCTTTTTCTTGACATAGTGTTGCACAACTTGTCCTATCTCTTAATCTTTCTTCTTTGATTACTCATGTACTGGTACAAAACAAAAGCATGTGTTATATGCAATTGTTTTGACTCATGAAATATAAGCATGGGTAATTTCAAAAAACTACAATAGCAAAGAAACAATTTGGGAGAAACTCTTTTATTAATCAAATTTAAAGATAAATGTACTCTATTCATATAGTAATTTTAATGGCGTGATTAATGCATGTGCTTTTGTCAAAGTAGGTCTTCCTATATAAACCAATTGAACTTTAATTAATAATTTGGTGACATTTACTTTAGAATATATTAATAGTTCTACATATGACCTTTACTGTTTTTTTTGCTTTGGAGCTTATGAGACTACATGATTAATTATAATGATACTATATATAATTAGTATTTAGTCAGTATAAAATGTATGTTTTCTATAACACCAGGTGTTTAGAATTTGATCTTTATATTCTAGCAGACTTTCCAGCCATTGTTATGGTCTCTCCAGTAATGTAGCTGGCCTCTTCTGAACATAGAAAAGCAACAGCACCAGAACAATCTTCTGGTTCACTCATTCTATAAAAGAAAAAATTATTAGTAAATTTTTACATGGTTATGCTAGTTCAACTGATCGGCATGCATGTAATGTACATTAACATGTTTCATTGTAGATATAGGTTATATCAAATGTAATTTGTAGTAGTTGTACTACTAATAAATTGTTCTTTTATGATAAAATTAATTATAAATTGTTTTGCAGTTAAATATGCAAATTTTCTAAAATAAACTAGTAAATGACGTATGACTACAAAGGATACTTTACATGCTACATAGTCATAAAATTGCTGATGTTTAACTAATGCATAAAAACTGAGAATAAAGAAATATATACTTTTACTATAACACTATCAGAAGAAATCTAATAATTACTAATAAAACACTATGTATTATCAAATTTACCTATTTTATCCATCGACTCTCGATATAATTGTCAACATAGGTTTCATTTTTCCATAACTAAAAGTAGAAAAAGAAGTCATAATAATAACACTATAATTTTAATATGTCATTAAAAATAACATACATATGTCACACTTACACATTCTCCAAAGCGTGTTTTAATTAGTCCAGGTGCAATACAATTCACTCTGATATTGTCTTCACCTAGCTCATTAGCTAATGCAATTGTTAAACCAAATAAAGCCATTTTACTAACACAATAGACAGATTTCTGTCAAAAAAGGTATGTAACTATTTTATCAGTTTTTTTTTACAATGTGAGGAAAACTCACTGGTTTGAAACCAGCATAGGAAGACACAAACACAATATTGCCTCTGTATATTATTAATCATAATTATGACAATGTTTTATTGTTCTTACATACCCTTTCACTTTCATGTATGGATATGCTTCCTGTACTAATAAAGCACTTGATATAACATTAACATGACAGATCTATAGAACAAGTGATATATATTTTGTTGTTTAGAATTTTTAATTACCTTATTCCATTCACCTTCAGATGCCTATAATAGAAAGAAGTAACAGTTCATATATATATATATATATATATATTACAGTTGAGCTTACATGTAATAGTTTTCCTGGACTAGGGTTAACTGCAGCATTGTCAACTAGAATATCAATTTGTCCAAACTGTTTAATAACCTGAAATTATCAAAAAAATTATATTATTACAAGCAGTAGAAATAGTAGTAGTGTAGTTTATAGTAATGTAGTAACTACTGATACAGACTGAACAGATACAGAATTTGGGGTCAGCATATTTATATAATACTAAGTGTAACAGCAAAAACAAATATCATTAACAATACCTCTTTAATCAGTGATTTTCTGTCCTCATCTTTACCAACATGACAGACAACACCAGACACTGACTCACTTCCATGTTCTTTTTGAAGCAATTCCACAGCTCTCTTGACATTAGCTCCCTTACGACTACTAACCATAACCTTAGCACCATCATAAGCAAGACGATTGGCAATAGCATAACCTATTCTAAATGGTTCATAATAATATATATATATTTATAGTTATACAATATATATGATCTCTCTTACCCATCAGTTGAAGCTGTCACAACAGCAACTTTTCCTTCGAATTTTCTCGTACTATTGATAGACATCATTCGTAGATTAGAACGAAAAATAGACATGACTTTGTTGAACTTTAAAAATGACATATTGTTTGCAATGTTGCCGTATGTAAAATCACACATTGGAAAGCAAAATTTATATATTCATCACAAAAACATCCGCATTGCAACGTATTAATAAACTGTTTCCTGGCAACATAATTAACGTTACATGAAAAATATGATATCATGTCCAGTTCACATTTTGTTGTAATTTTTAATGGACAACCAATTTAAACATAGTTCCGTAACAAGACTTAACAGACACTGTTGACAATAAAATATTCCATGACTTCAGAAGACAGCTGACAACATCAAAACAACATATCTATCTATATTATTTAATTATGCTATAGATTATAAATATTTGCTGTAGTTTCTTATTGAGGCAACTAATTTAGAACATAGTCACGTAATGAGACTTAACAGACATTGTTACCTCGTAATAAAATAAATATCACATCACTTTAGAAGACAGCTGTTCAACTATGACAACATTCGGGGGACCATATCTACCTATCTATCTATCTATCTATCTATCTATCTATCTATCTATCTATCTATCTATCTATCTATCTATCTATCTATCTATCTATCTATCTATCTATCTATCTATCTATCTATCTATCTATCTATCTATCTATCTATCTATAAATATTATATATTTAATAATGTTATAGATTATGCGTGTTAACACAAGTATAATGTATTGCAATACATTCTACTTGTGTTAACACAGGCATAACATGTATCAGCATCAAATTGGATAGCTTATTAATCACTTCCATGTAATGGTGAGATCATAACTTGCATGCTTACAAGCTGTTCAACATTGACTTTGATGACTTTAAGACACTGCTTCATTTATATGGCCAGTTTGTCATGAACAATAGAAGATTACAGCTTTAGAACAGTCTTCTATTGTCACCAACTTATAACAATTAACTAGCTTCAAGGCACATACATATGTATATTCTTTGTTATATTGTAAAGAGATGTGAAGAAATCACTACCAAAAATAAATTGAATCTTAACTGTATCATCATTGGTACAGATTTAGAACATTCAATAGCGCTAGCTTATTGATAATTAAATGGATGCCAGCATTTTGTAAACTGACCTGACCTTAACAGCTAGCCTCTTTACCAAAATACACTGAATTAAAAAAAAATTCTATTCTATTCATTGAACTCAATCAATTCAAGCCAAATAAATTGTGAGTATATATAGGTTGTCCTCTAACTGCAAAGGGTATGCCTATATAAGTGTTGTGATGTAAAACAAGCCTGGATGTGGGCAGTAACTTTAGTATGCAATTAAGGGTTGTTTATTTCATAGCATACCACACAAAGTATGCGCAATACATTATGATGCAGGTCTGGTTATAATGTGGTTGTAGTTGATGTAATAGAACTCCCATATTAAATGTCTATGGTATCATTTCCAAAACTTAGTTTAGGAAACCACAAAATTGCCTTTGAAGTATTTACCATGATTTTAAATCATTTTATGAAGAGATAGAAAGTCAGATTTGTCAGATTTGTGAAAAACACATTAGCAACTGATCTGTTTAACAATTGTGTGCACTATATAATACAGTATGAACTATTGCTGTTTTCTATAATAGGCATTTGAAAATGAATGGAATGAGGTATAATTAGCATATTCTAAACAACAAAATATATATCACTTGTTCTGTAGATCTGTCATGCTAATGTTATATGTGTTTTATTAGTACAGGAAGATATTTGTACAGAAAGTGAAAGGGAAAGTTAGAACAGTAAAAAATTCATAATTAATAATTATAATATACAGAGGCAATGCTGTCTTTGTGTCTTTCTATGCTGTGAATCTATGCTGGTTTAAATCAGTGAATTTTACACATATAGTGAAAACTGATATTATAATTAAATACTTTACTTGACAAAAATTTGTCTAGCAATGAAAATTCCTGTTATGCCTGCTCTTTAATTTTATATATTTACTATTTTACTGCTCAGAGATAAAGCATCTCTTTAACCTGTCATGACCAGTCTAAAGAAAGTAAAAGATTTCTTACAACCATGTGTCTGACATAGTTAAATGTGAAATGAAGCAGGTAGTACATGTGATGATGTGATTAACTTGCATTTAATACCATATATGGGATAATGGGAAACTACAGGAGAAACTTTCTTATTTACTATGAACAGTGATATGATGATTATAAAATTGTAAAATTTGTTGTTTTAGTTTTGATAATGATATATATCTTTGTATTTATAAACATGCGAAATGTCTTCATCTTCTTTGTTGTAAAGTTGTCCCTTTTTCTTGACATATAGTGTTGCACAACTTGTCCTATCTCTCAATCTTTCTTCCTTGATTCCTCATGTGCTGGTATAATACAAAACAAAAGCATATGTTGTGTTCAAACGTTTTACTCAGTGAATATGCATGGGTAATTTCATAACACTATAATAGCAAAGAAACAATTTGGGAGAATCTCTTATATTAATCAAATTTGAAGATAATTGTACTCTATTCATATAAGGTTAATTGTGTGATTTAATGCATGTGCTTTTGTCAAAGTAGGTCTTTCTATATAAAACAATTGAACTTTGAATTAATTTGGGAAACATTTACTTTAGAATGTATTAATAGTTCAGTCTATATAATGACCTTTACTGTTTTTGCTTTGGAGCTTATGACACTACATGATTAATTATAAGGATACTATATAATTAGTATTTAGTCAGTATAACAATGTATGTTTTCTTATAACACCAGGTGTTCAGAATTTGATCTTTATATTCTAGCAGACTTTCCAGCCATTGTTATGGTCTCTCCAGTAATGTAGCTGGCCTCTTCTGAACATAGAAAAGAAACAGCACCAGAACAATCTTCTGGTTCACCAATTCTATAGAAGAAAATTCTATAAATAAATTTTACGTGGTCATGCTAGTTCAACTGATTAGCATACATGTAATGTACATCAACATGTTTCTTTTGTAGATAATGGGGGATATAATGCAATTTGTAGTACTTGTACTACTAATAATGTTCTTTTATGATAAAATTTATTTGAACTTGTTTTGCAATTAAATAAGCATTATTTGAAAAATGAACTAGTAAATAGTATATGACCACAAACAATACTTTACATGCTACATAGTCATAAAATTGTTGATGCTAAATAATGCATAAATACTGAGAATAAAGAAATATATCCTTTACTACAGTACTATCAGAAGAAATCTAATAATCACTAATAAAACACTATATATTATCAAATTTACTTTTTTATCCATCGACTCTTGATATAATTGTCAACATAGGTTTCATTTTTCCAAAACTAAAAGTAGAAAAAGAAGTCATAATAATAACGCTATAATTTTAATATGTCATTTAAAAATCATAACAATTCATTGTGTCACAATTACCAATTCTCCAAAGCGTGTTTAATTAGTCCAGGTGCAATACAATTGACTCTAATGTTGTCTTCTCCTAGCTCATAAGCTAATGCCATTGTTAAACCAAACAAAGCCGTTTTACTAACACAATAGACAGATTTCTGTTAAGAAAGGTATTCAATTATTATATCAGTTTTTTACAACGTGAGGAAAACTCACTGGTTTGAAACCAGCATAGGAAGACACAAACACAACATTGCCTCTGTATATTATAATCATTAATTATGACAATGTTTTATTGTTCTTACATACCCTTTCACTTTCATGTATGGATATGCTTCCTGTACTAATAAAGCACTTGATATAACATTAACGTGACAGATCTATAGAACAAGTTATAAATATTTTGTGTTTAGAATTGTTAATTACCTTATTCCATTCACCTTCAGATGCCTATTATAGAAACAAGTAACAGTTCATACATATGTTACAGTTAAACTTACATGCAATAGTTTTTCCTGGACTAGGGTTAACTGCAGCATTGTCAACTAGAATATCAATTTGTCTAAACTTTTTAATAACCTGTAATTATCAGAAAAATTTTAATAAGAAGTAGTAATAGTAGTAGTGTACTTTATCAATAATGTAGTAACTACTGAACAGATACAGAATTTGGGGTCAGCATATTTTATACTGAGTGTAACAGCAAAAAACAAAGGTCATTAACGTTACCTCTTTAATCAGTGATTTTCTGTCCTCATCTTTACCAACATGACAGACAACACCAGACACTGACTCACTTCCATGTTCTTTCTGAAGCAATTCCACAGCTCTGTTGACATTAGTTCCCTTACGACTACTAACCATAACCTTAGCACCATCATAAGCAAGACGATTGGCAATAGCATAACCTATTCTAAAATTAACGTAATTATAATAATAATAATAATAATATATATATATATATATATATATATATATAGTTATACAACATATATGATGTTTTTACCCATCAGTTGAAGCTGTCACAACAGCAACTTTTCCTTCGAATTTTTTCTTACTATTGACAGACATCATTCGTAGATTAGAACGAAAAATAGACAAGACTTTGTTGTGTGCTTTAAAAATGACATATTGTTTGATATGTCGGCGTATGCAAAATCAGGCTTGGAAAGCAAATTTATATGTATGCATCCCACGTAATAGTAATACAAGTAATAGTAATATAAGGGAAAGTAATATGCCAATTTCATATTACATCTCTATTACATCATCGTTAATAGTAATATTAATAGACTTCAAAGTAATTGTAATAGCAATATATTACTTTGAATTCAGCCAGTAATAGTAATAGTAATAGTAATAGATTACATTCCAATGTAATTGACCCCAGGCCTGACGTATACATACATATTGATGCTATAGATTATACGTGTTTACTCAAGTATAATGTTTTGGCTAACTTTTTAATCATTGTCAATTAATAGTACTGGTGACAGACATACTTTCAAGCTCTTTGATGTTGATGTTTGCTGACTTTAAGACACTGCTATAGTTTCTTTAGTTATAATGCCAGATTGGTTCGAACAATAGAAGGATACAGCTTCAGAACAGTTTTCTATACCTCACTAACTTATAATGAATAACTAACTGTGAAGCACCCCTATATACTTTGTTTATTGTAAAGTGATATGAAAAAATCTCTACAAAAATACATTAGATATTATCTGTATCATCATTGGTACAGCTTCAATACATTCATTATCTTATCAATAATTAAATATGAACCAGTGTGTAGTTACCTTGTAAATACCCTCAATTATATCCAACAAGCTCAATCAATTCATCCTAAATAATATTAAATGCTTATTGGTTATACCCTACCTGCAAAGTGTACATTATGCCTTGATCTAAAACTACCCTGCATGTAGGCAGCGACTCCACTATTCATTTAAAGGTTGTTTATGTGTCATACCAAAACCATACAATGTATATGCAATACAGTATGATGGAGGTTGGTTTTAGTTTGATGTAATAGAATTCCCATCACAAATCTTTATGGTATAGTACCCAAACATAATTTAGAAAACCACAAAGTAGCCTTTGAAATGTTTTCCACTACTTAAAAACCATAATGTGAAGAGGTATAGAGACATATTAGTTATATTTATCTAGAAACTGACCTGTTTAGTAATTATATGTATCATTAAACAATATACTATACTGGTGCATTTTAGACAACAACTGCAAAAAATATTAGTCTCTGGTACAAGACGTTTAGCTTGGGGGTAACTTCTCGATGCATAGTGAAGGATTTCAGCATGCCAATCAGATTACATGACACCATAGATAGTATAGACTACGTAACCGGGATTAGAAACGCCCACGCACTTCCCGGTACACTCCTTGTCCATCTAACCTGACAAGCATAAGCTTGCAGTGCTCCTGTTTCTTCTGAAACAAGCATGTAGTATTTGGAATTTTTACTTTAATTAAGTGTTACTTTATAACAAATACTTATTTCAAGTAATTATATATATTTATCTGACAATTTTACTGATAATATTAGGTCACAGTCACAGTAAGACAAAGTCTTTTGCTAGTATATATATATTATAACTACAAGGAGCTCTTTCAGATGCAGGTTTTAAAATTGGTACACCAGTTGCTGCACAAGTATTAGATAGTGCAGACCTCCTGTTTAAATGGTGCTCTAGGCCTGAACAGGGAGATTGTATCGACTTTTTCAACCAATCTAATAAATGACCTGCATCTGTTTATTTAGGCAATAATTTCAAGGAATGGAATCTCTCTCTTAGCACAGACAAGAAATGGAAAAAAGCATGAATAAAATAATTTAACTTTGCATCGGAAGAGATACATTAATGACCTGGGAATTGATCTGTGCTTTCTATTATACAGTCTCTTACCATCTGAAAGGAAATTAATTATTAACAATTATTTTGTACTGAATATATACCCGTATTTTGTATCTTACATAACTATGACAGGAGATTGCCAAAGCAAATAATAACAAGCTAAAACCAACACAGAAATCTTTCATCTTTAATGACAAGCTGTAATTTATGTCTACATAGCTTAAAAAACAAGGTTATAGTCCAAAAGTCCCTACCTATCTTATGTTGTTTTAGTGTTTTCCATAAGAATAGCGCGACTTTACTAACATAAAAACAGTCTAAACCAATGTGTTCGTATTTGTTCTAAATAATTCATCCTAAACCTTTTAGTGGTAACATTGCTGTAAGAAGAAAGAGCGACAAAAGTATTTTTAGTGCCATTTTTCATCGAAAATAACTAATTTAAAAGTGAATGTCTGTATTATTGACTATTTTTAATAATAGAATATAAAGAAGAATATATAGTCAATGTGTTGATAAATAAAAATAACACTAATGTCTTATAGGAATATATAATAACAGCATAAGTGTGTCTAGGTCATAATGTAAGGTAATAAAAATTATTGATTTTTTGGACACGGAGTGCGTTTTCAAATGTTCATTCAGTTCTATGGGATCACGTGATCCGTTTCCAATCCCGGTTACGTAGTCTATACTATCTATGATGACACTAACCTCAGAAATGTTAATTACAGATCGTGTGATGATGCGATCAAAGAATAGAGAAGAGACGTGAGAAAGATGACTATTATGTACAGCTACTATCAAGGGATCAGTGAATAAACTGATTATAGCAAACTTTGAGACGAGCAGAACCAGGCTGTTAGGCAGTTTGTGCTAAGAAAAATAATGTCTTTGTATATCTTCCTATGGTATTGGAAAATCCCCGTGCTATTGCATTCTTCCTTTAGTGTTTGACATTCTTAACAATCGTGATAATGCTCCGTATTCTGTCGTTATTATAGTTAGTCCACTAATGAATGATCAAATTATTCACTGGCTAGTAAAGGTGTGAAAGTACTGTTTCCTTTATCTAATGACCGTAAGAGGAAGTGCATCATTAAAGGCAACTTTCAAGTTCTTTGAACCACTACAGAAATACTGTTTACTGACCAAAATTGGAGTAATTTTTGTGAGAGCCCCCATCCATATGTCATCAGTTTAATTCGATTTGTCATTGTTTCCCTATGAAATTAAATGTTATGGCTCTGACAGCAACTGCATCCATGTTGACAACAAAAGAGGTTAGTTGCTTGCTTGGGATGGTTAAGACAGTCATGATGTCTTAGTGACTTAATAAGCCAAATATTTTATATACTGTTAAAGACAAAGACAAAGACAGAGGAAGCTTTTGCTAATTTTGTTGAACATGTACACAAAAAAGAGAACTGATAAATAGAGGAAAACGATATTCTTTTGTAGAATATGCAATGATTGGAGCTATTTGTACCTATACTTTAAAAACAGACTCAAAGAAGAAAATTATTGAACCAAGTGAATATCGTGATGTGTCTAAGTATAGCCTTTTGATATGTTCACTTCATGCAGCACTACAGGTGTTAAAAATTCAATATTAAAATTCGTTCTTTAAGTGCTGGGAGACTTAGAGTTGTAATATCAATATAGTCACATTCAGCTTAGAAAAAATTGATTGCCCAAATTTATGAATATCATTCATTGGGTCATAACAGGGTGGTGCTGATACAAATAATCAAATACAGGAAGGCTATGAAATGGAATGAAAAGGACTGTAAGATAAAGTTAGAAAATAAACCATTAGAGTGTAAATGTTGTAATATATGGGCTTTATGTGTGAATGTCTTATTTACAAATTTTAAAGATAAATTTTATTAGTATTATTCCTTATTATATAGCTAATATCATTTTTCAAAAATTTGAATAGAGTACCAATGATATATTCTATTTATATCTAATTAACTTGCGTATTTGTTCAATCATCAATGTAGTTACTTTTATTAATTGTTCTTGCAATTTTTCATTTATAACTTGGAAACTGAAAATGATGATGATTCTATTTTCATTGAGTTGTTTTAAAATAAGAATTAAATGTTGATTGATGTCACAATTATATCCTGTTTCAGGTTAGATGCCCAAGTTTTGTCATAATTCATTTAATTTCTTTATCATTGCGACTGTTAAAAACTAGTGATCATCAAAGTTCATTTGTCAGTTGCATAGGGCCATCAATGGGTTATTACCCGTCTGTTATAACAATTAAAAGTTGCCTTAAAGTTGTATCTTTTGCTAATAAGAAAATCTCCATTTACTACTACAGATATATACTCAAATGGAGTGATCATCTGGACATGAGACTATCCTAAAAACAAATTAACACCACAAATTTCTCTTTTCTAGATCTGCAAATACACTCAACATCAGATGTTGCCCTTGTAAATTAAAATGTCTAATCTAGAACTTCAAATGACTTATATTTGTACATATGTATTCACCAAAGATATCTTATCAGTGTGATATGTAGGGAAATCATGCAAATGAACTAACTATAACTACAACAGGAGAACAGGACATAGCTCACTATAAAACAATGACTGTCACCTTTAAATAGAATTTACTTATGAAAAATCATTCGTAGACACACACAAACACATGTACACAAATTAATTATCCGTAGTATCATTATATATGTAAGTATCAAATGTTTGAGTTACTCCATAAAGCAAGTACATGCATCATCAAGATTAGTTAAAGGAATCAGAGGTAGAAACAAAAAAATTGTATCATAGTCGAACCACGAAATGGACAGTCACTAGTAATCACATCACCTTCTATAATTATCATATTCATATGTTTATTATAAAGTGAAACTGTTCCGTATGTAATAATTATACACACAGAGTGAGAAATTAAAACAAAACATACAATAGGCGCTGGCATTCATGTTTATAGTGGCAGCAGACTAAACTTTGTAATATAAAATAACGTCAACACTTTTAAGATATTCAAATTACAAACGTTGGTTCAGTTCAGCTCTACGTCGTATGATGGATATAGTCTGAGCGCAAATAATTTATGCTATTCGGCCATTTTGAACAAGAAATATTACGCCCCAGCTCAGAAACTCAACGATAATCAAAAGAATTTTTGTAATTTCTCGATATTGTCATCTTTTAAGAGTACTAGTACTCAAGGGCTATCTTCGACTATATCACAAGAGCAAGAAATGGAAGCCCTAATTGTTTAAAATCACAGGATCAATGTATTTCCATTACTTTAAACACGATAATGTAAGAAAAATTAACTGCAGGTCCATAATTAAGAGAGTAAACTGAATTTATGTGTAGAAATAATGCCATTTCTATTCAGCTTTAGTCATTCATTAAAAATGGAGTTTGTGTTTATATGCCAGAATAGAATGCTATTCTCTTATGTAATTTATTACCAGATAATAATTGATATAATACCAATTTTGGCATTCCACAATGAATTAGACATTGTTACTTGTATTAGATGTTCAAAGCCAGAAATGAGGTGTTTCTAAGTGCAATCGAGGATGTCATGATCCCTGATCTCCTCCAAATGGGTGGTACATTTGTTTTTGAGGTAAAATTCAATGGTAAGGAGGCTCATGGATACTAAATGCATCTAGTGAGGGTCAGTTTATTATTTAACACAATAATGAATTTTGTAGTTTTATATAATTCTTAATTTGCATGTCATTAATATTAAATATTATAATTAATTATTTACAACATGCATGTATAGATTTTTTCATTTTCTGGAAATAAGTTTTGTGAGTAACTTTGTGGTCTTCTCTATACATGCAGCAAAGTGTAATTACCTAATTTAAAACTAAATGTGTCAAATTAAAAAATGTAATCATGTAGCAATATAAATTATATATAATATAACTTGTATTTAGACATGTATTAGGGATATACAATTCTTTGTGTATTAAAGGGGATGGTTAATTACAAAAAAAAGATTATGATAAACAGGTCACATTTCTCTATAGAATGTTTGCAATTCTGTCTCAGCAAAACAAGTTTGTGAGCATGTATAGCTAGTAACTAAACATTCCATTTAAGTTAATGTTACAAAAGTATTGAGTTTACATATAGATAGTTGTAATATGTATTTTGTAAATTTTGGTTACCGTTTATAGTAAAAGCTGATAGCAGATTTAGTTTTTACATAATATTATAAAGTACCAATAATATGATATATATTTAGATAATATATTAAATTTTACATCGTGCTGTTTACATGTTTTCAACTCATGGAGTTTTGTAACTTGTGGATGTAGTATTCTGTAACAATAATATATTGGAATAAGATTGATGGTTGCATTTGGCCTATATAATGAATGTTAACTATAACTTGTACTTTTTTAAAACAATAATAAAAAACTAAAACAATTTATTAATGTCTATTGTATTTATATTGTTAAACATAGCAATAATCTTAACCATTAAGACAGCACAACAACAATTAATAACTGAAATAATGTTGTGCGGGTTATTCACAGCTAACCGGTTTAGACAAACGTAAGTAGTAACCAAATGTTATGGCAATGTTCAAAAGAGAGTTATATTGGGTTTGTGATAGATGATACTTACAAAATTTTGTTACAGTTTTCAATTAAAGTGCGATATAATTATTGTATTTGGTTGTTTTAGTTTTAATTCATGCAGTTTTATAACTGTGGGGTTTTATAATATGTATTGGGCAATTTTTAATTTAGTCATCCGGTTTAATAAACTGAATAAGCCTCCTTTGTAAAAAACAAAACTAAACAATTTTCTAGGTGTATTATATTGTTAGTTGTTAACATTACAAAAAAAACTTTTAAGACCTGTTCCAACAATTAAAACTGAATAAAATTTTG
>NW_024533163.1:0-61939 GCF_016097555.1 Gigantopelta aegis
CTTTTAAAAATGTTTTTTACCTTATAAAACACCTAGCTTCTTTCACTGGTGTACTTTTATAATAAAGATAGAAATCTCTTAGTTTGTTCATGTAATTATTTTGGTCCGTATATATAAGCAAATAACCTATATAAGATGCAATGAAATATTTAATAATTACATCCACCCCTTTATTTTTTTGCAATATTAAATTACCAGGTAACCATAATTCTTTTACACAAAACCAGACAGAGCCCGTGGCTTATATACATGATTGATTTTGTTCATCTGTAAATAGAAGTAACCACATGGCACAATTAATTTTCCCAAACTTTTCTTATAACTCCTAAGTAACTACTAAGTTGTGGTAAAAAGAAAGGGGGATAAGTACGTTGAAAAATCCCAGGCATCAAATAATATCAATAGCACCTTTGACCCACAATAGAATTATTGCGGGGAAAGTACCGGGAAATACCCGTTCACGTATGGATTGTGTATAACCATTAAATGGTGTAATATTAAATTTATATGTTGTTTGCATTACTAATATAATAATTTTTTTTGTTATACTAAGATTAAAAGAATAGCTAATTTCATGTCAAAGTAAATTAAAATAAATCCAAATTCTGATAAAAATGCAGCAAAGAAGTGCCAATTGTTTTAAAAGATCCTTCATACCCTTGGCCAGTTGATTTTTCAAATGTTGGTAAAGGCATTTATAATTTATTGAACTTCCAGCACTTTCATAATTTTTAATTAAATAATAGAATCTTTATTAAGAGTTTTTGTAAAAGTTAGGTCTTCTTAATAAAGCAAAAAGTAATAATAAGGGCATATTACAAATCAAATCCTAAGATATATACAATTTAAGGTATTATTATTTTATAATAAATTAATAATGTGGATTGTTAATCTAACTAATCCTATAGGGCGTTTAGGATTACAACATAAACACCTGTCACTAGGGAAATATGATGCCTATGGGAAACATTGGCATATTATATTCTAGTAAATTCATTAATAATATAGTGAAAGTTATGTATGAAAACTTAATGTAGCTCCTAAATAATATATCCACATTGTTTAACTATAGCCCCTTTTAAGCATTAGCCTACATGGGAAATAGGGTATATTCAGAAGCCATTGAAAGGTTGAAAAGGTTTTTTACTCAATGACCTCTTTTGTTTAAGTGTTAAACTTTTTTGGGATAAAAACCTTAAACTTTGTAAGAAAATTGTATCTTTTGCATTTCCAAACCAAAAAAGAAGACGATGCCTTTTAAAATCCCGTTGACCTTGAGAAATCATTTTCATTAGTTTTACCAGAATATTCTAATTTTTAAAATACTACCGGCCACCTCTTTTTTAGCAGCTAATTATGCTTTACCTTGTCTAAAAAATATTTACTACTTTATAAAATATTATTAACATAGAATGGCATTCCCATATATCATTTGTTAATAAATTATCTTATGTAAATAAATGGTCCCCTGGGTAGTGTACTTCTTAAATCTAAACAAACAGATGATACATGCTACTATTTTTGTGTTGGAAGCCGTTGGTATTCCAAAGGTCAACAGTGTCCGACAGGTTAGAAATTTTAAAAATCACCGATCACTACTTAATACTATGATGTTTAATATGAATATAGTTTTATTGGCCTCTTAGTGAACTAGTTTTTTTGTTACAGTGTTGATGGCTCAGTTAGTTTAGAGTTTTTGGGGGGTTAAGAGGATTAATTTATAAATTAAGAAGGGACATCATTGCCTTATATATGATAAGTCACATTAGGCAAGGTGTGAGCACAGATGTTAGTACCGAAACTCAAGATACAAGAATATAATAAAACTAAAGATGACATGGAGGAAAATAAATATATTAAAACCAAACTACTTAACTGAGTTGATATCACAAAAGAACAACATCATACTTCCATTACTTCAAACATCCGAATATTTAGGCAAATTACCAACTCAATATATCAATTAAAACATTGCAGATTTGATAGTCAATAGTCTGGTTATAGTGGGTTTTTAGGGAACCTGGCTGTATAGTACTCCTCAACCCTAGGCAGTTCTGATATTATTATAATAGGATCCTAGGATTTTAGCGCGCTTTTCAGTTAATTTGTTGATGTCATGTTGAATTATAATATTATCGTGGAAGAACCTTATTACAGCTTATAGAGCCTAGAACCTCTATTTATTGACGTAAGGACCTACTACAAATGAGCTTTTGTTTATCATTAAAAAGTCCAAATTCATGATATAATAGTGGTTATTAATCTTTTACAGAGACATCAATGATAATATATATAGGGAGAATTGAAATATCATTATTTTTATATATAACTGTGACATAATGTTAATACATACTGCTAACAAGACAATTCCATAAAGTTCTATTAATGAAAATCTCATCCTGTTTAACATAATAAAACAAAAGCCTCAGATGTATTGAAATGATTATTGATATAGGGAATATGCCTATTAGTTTTGTGGCAACCTAAGAAAATTAAATTATAATTTCTTATCAGAGTTCTCAGTATTGGGCTACGTTTGTAAATTTTTAAACAAACACTGACCGGTTTTAAGATAGGCATGTAGGTTCTCTTTTTAAAATTAAACCTATAGCTGCTTTGAGTGGTCCACATACAGAAACCATACACACTGATATTCTCTATAACAGAAGTCAATTAATATTTATAGCCCATGCATACAAGTGCCAAGGTTTAAAGATGCCCCACATCATATTATTGACTATATATCACCACGATACTAGTTTATGTAGGCTTAGCACTTTATATCTGTGTAACATTGTAGACTCACATTGAAACATTAATAAAGGCTAGACAAGCAGCACTACATGATGTAAAAAGCCATAAGTTTGAATGTCAACTAAGAAAGTCAAGGAAAAAGGAAATTCTTTTGATACCAGTAACACTATCTAAAGTTTACCCTTCATTTGAGTGTGTTTTCGTATCTGTAAAACTACTGTTATTATAATTACCAGATTGCAGGTTATCCCCTCTTCACCAGGTTACATAGTGTTATAATATTTGCTGCATGATGATGATGACTTTACCTCTAATAACTTTCCTTTGTATTATTGTGCTGGCTCTCAAGCATTGGTTCCTTCAGAAAATAGAATCAAATCACATCATAGATACCAAGGACATAGGAACAAACAACCTTCATAGTTTACATGCATGAGCACTTTAAGATTCCAGGAACTGTAAGGCACAATTATAAAAAACAGTTCTGAGAAAAGCATGGCAATTCACCTACACAAATATGTCAGTACATGTAACCATTGCCTGTCTCTTTGTACATGAAAATTTAGACCTCTTTGTTTATTCATCAATATACATGCCTTAAGAATAGATACAGAGTGAGAAAATTAGTTGCTGCTCGTGGTGTTATTTCTAGAAACTTATATATGAAGAGGCCTATAGAGAATATATTAATTATTAAAAAGGACATTATCACTTATGAATGGAGCCTTTTGTTAATGACACATCGTTAAAAAATCAAAGTAAACAGATAATTTATTTGTAGTGTAATATAATTATTATTCAAATATCTTTTAAGACGACATCAAAAAATGGAGAATTGGAGTACCATGGACACAAATGATGACATAATGTTAAAAACATATTGAACTGTTTTAAAATGAGAAATCTGTTTGATAAACGAAATAGTCCATCTGATTTAAAATGAACCTCCTACCTTATGAAATAAAATAATAAACAAATCGTTTAGCTAGAAAAGGTTTTCTAACCTAGAAGAATATATACATTTAAGGACCTAGTGGCACTCCTTTTTTGATCAGGATTTGTATGTAGTTTAAGCACAAAGGCAATTGTATTAAAAAAACTGACCCAAGGGATTTAAATGGGCATGTATAGGCTTGAGTTTAATTAACGTTAACTACACACTGCCATGGCCAGGCAGTTTAAGTGGTCCATATCAATCTTTCGCTTTTATATTGCTTTTTCTGCATAATACGGCAAAAACTCTTTCATCGAGGGAATGGACCATTTTTTATTACCAATTATGCTTGCAACAAGGTGTACCGACACACCCATTAAAAATGGGATTGGAGGAATTACACAAAACTCATGTACATGTAATGGTAACCTACTTTACATAAATAAGAGTTTGATATCTACTACTACATCATCTTTAAACAAATGAAGCACACAAGTATACTTTGAACTATTATTAAAGTTTGCTATGAAATATAGCGTTAACTTACTTAGCAGCTACCATATTGTAAAGACCCATCAGAGTGAGACAAACATAAGAAAGCAGTTAAATAGAAAGCCTCCTTTGATTCCAGTAACACCTATATAACCAGGAGAAAGTTAAGTTCATTTGACATCAAATTTAAAAGATTACCAGAATAAGAATATCCAAAGTTTTTTCAGCTGTGTTTAAACATATCCCATGTGTGTGTAGACTGGTATGACGGGAACAATACAGTCATTAGCCTATCCAGCAACTTTTGGATCCCTTCTTAGACCCACCTAAATTACCATCACACTATTAATCGCGCCCATTTTGTTTGATACTTGTGAAGCCACTTTTCAGAAGATATAATCTACCATTGTGTGGTGATTGATAATACTGGATCATTAGGTGAGGAAGCTAACATCTACCATTGTGCCAGCCTTTAGTGTACCGTTTTAATTAAATCCAAATTGCTAAAAGTGCCTATTCCTAGTATGAGTTGCACCTGTGTTTGTGTGTGTCAAAAAAAATCTAATTTTCTTCTGATTGTAGAAAAAGCGTTCACTTACTAAGTTGTGCAGGGTGACGAGCAATACCATCTTGACGAGTTTCTCTAGATTTTCACTATCACTAGGATGAGGTTCAATCCTCCGGAATTTCTGAAGCATTTTTAGAATACTGTTAATGGGCCATGGCTGTACTACCTATGTTTAAAAGCTCTATTGATGGTTTGTTGACTATGCCTTTTAGAATAGTCATCATACTTGCTTGGGTGAAGGACCCGCACACTTGGTCTCATACCATCAGATCATAGAATCAATTTTGCTTGCTTTTTTGTCGCTGTTAAAAGTAAACCAACAATACTCTTTCCATTGTCTCCCATAATATTTACGGTCGCGGTACCCTCATTCACTATTGCTACCAAGTTTTGTTAAAGAACTATACTAATTATCCAATCATCAGTAATTAGCCCAGTTCCAATATCGTACGTACAACTTGGATTCTTTTAGTAAGATTGCATTTCTCTTTCAAAACCAAGCAAAAACCGACGATGCCATTTAGAATCCTCTGTCGCACGTCATGCTGCATAATCCTTTGCTAAAGTGTACATATACCGTAAAAATTATTGGTTGATTTAATATACACGTTATTAGGTTGATATACCAAAAGTACACATGTATACTCGTTTGATTTACTATGTACTATCAAATTATGTTTATGTAGCTAGCATAAAGTCTACAGTGCATTAGTACAAAAACAATATTATGATTTACTTTTCAACAAACTTAAATACTGTAAGTGCAGATCACGTTATTAACCAAATAATTGGTTTAAAAATCATACCAATCAGATGTGTTCCCAATGTACTTAATAATTATAATTTCTCAGTGCATTGTTTAACATACCTGTCCTGTCTAGGATAGTTTTCTGCCCATTGTTTTTAGAGCATATGTTTCTATCTCATCCTGTAAACATGTTTAGAGCAATGTTTACTCACCAACGCTCTCGCATTACTATCTCATTTCCATCAGTCTCATTAAAGATCTGTATGACATAAACGACTTTCTTCATACTGTTGTATCCCTCCCTTCGTTTCATCCTTCCCGTATTATACTCTCCTCTGTTCCCATTCATCGTGTCATTCTCATTCTGTTCTTCACTCATACTATTGACGTTCGTCGTAGTTGATGGTGATCTTTCGTCATTGCGCGCCCGCTGTCGTCGCCTTCATAGCTGCCAATTGGACATTCACCCATCCATAACCAGCATAGTTTTCCGTCCGTGACACGTTCTTAGAAAGGAGCCTTGTCCCTACGGGATTCGTTCTGCGTTATTACTGGACTATTCCGTATAACAATACCTAGACACAGGACGACATTCTCGCACGACCTAATTTTATTTTGCCACATTCAGTTAAGCCCTCCTGCTCTATTAGTTTACACTGGAATCAACAACGTTCGATTTGTCAATTATTTTTACTTGAGCAAACTTTAGAATTGAGCTGTGAAACCAAACATAGCTGGTAACCCGACAGCATAACAATGATTACCAATTTTTCCATTTTGTGCTAACTTGAAGCAAAGGTGGTGCGGGACTGTAACTGTGATCAATACGCGATGATATATAATATGGGACGCACTCTAACGCGCACTAAGGTGACCTGCAGACCGTATATCTAAAACTCATCCTGTCCAGGATACATTTTTGTATTAAAGTATACGTCGTTTCCCTACCTGACAGTTTCCACCTATCAATCTGGCATGGTCATGGTGTATTATATTGAACTTCGTTGTACATATACCCCTGCTAGCTTCACTCATTGTTGATTCTAAAAGATGATAGTATAGAACCACAAACACACACACACCAATTTGTAAATTGTATATTTTAGTTTTCTACTAGCTCCAGTGCATGATCCACAAAACTACAATTCCCCATCATTAAAATCTCGCATTGTGTCTGTCTATAATGTTAGATTTGTACATATCCCATATATGTACATTATTGCTCCTATTGAGACAGACTCAATTCTTTATAAAAAAAATTCTTATCAAAGTTGTACTAGCTACGAATTTAATTCACTAAAACTCTACTCATATATAGTTGAGAGTACTGAAGCTCACAAGGCTAACATGTGCACTTGTACCAATTCATACTTTGTCACCCCCATTCTAACCCTGCACCTTGGAATGATCTCGCCTTCCACTCACATATTGCCTCTTTAAATATTTGCGTGAACTTTTACTTACCTTAACCCCTACGTATATTACCATAAATTGTCATTTGTGACGCTCTATATAGTAAAGGAGTGGTGTCGGGCGTGGGTACACACCTCTGCCATTCTTCCCTTGTACCCCCTATATATTCTACTAGCTGAACAAACACCGCTGTATTGTTAGCATTCTGGCACGTGTGTATACCCTTTAACCATTATATACCAACCCCTCACCTCTTCTATATCAGTTTTATGTTCTCTCAACACTTTTCTTAGAAGAATTATTTTGCCTACAGGTACACTATTCAAAACACACAAAACTACATACATTTTGACTTACACTTTTGTATGTATTATTTCTGAAAGTGGTTAAAATTCTGTACACAGGGAATTTCTTATTCTCAAAAGGGGGTTCACCACCTTCCCAAATTAAGCATCTACTACAATGCCTTCGCTACATCGGTCGGCCATTCTAACATGGAACGGCACATCTTTGTCATTAATGTTATATTTTGGTATTGCTAACTCCTGTAGAATAGTTTGAAGACTAGGTATGGAAACCCTTCATGACAGTCATGCATGTGTAACGTGCCATAATGCTATATTACAAACTTGGTGGGCGTGGCCTTTGTCATTTGGGTGAGCCGGCATCTTCTAATTTGCTTTGGTCTACGTTGATCACTTACAGCAAGTCTACTTCTTGGGACGTCAGTCTCGTCCCTTCAGATCCTTACCCTTGGCAAGAGTCCTGAAAACCTCAAGTTCACATATTTCAACTTATTACTGTTAAGGTTTTAGGGGGTTGGTTCTAGTATTCCCACGGCACTACTACTCTTCATTTCATTTACTTCTTCTACAGAGAAATGGCGAGTTTATTTAAACAAACAAAATTGGTGCATAACTCCAAGGCAACAGTGTCCTGTTCCGTCCCTGTGACTTTTTTAGCACCCACAACATGTGATTGAAGCTTGACCTAATGTTCCAGTATAAACAATGCTTGGATGTCTAACTAAAGTGTGGTGTTACAACCTCAAATAACTTTATGCGAAATATACACAGTAGGTTTTTATTTTATGAGTTGGTGATATAGTTATATGCAGGGTCCACCGCCTATACTTCTCAATTATGTCAATCTTTTACATAAGCCATAGAACATCCTCAGATTTGAATTGCACACTAGTGCAGAAATTAGCCATCATAGATACCATGATCTATCTTCTGTCGGTCCTCGTCCTGGCTGTCTATCTGTCTGTCCGCCTAGTGTATTATTATAGATAGAATAAAAATATTTATGACATGACTTTAGGAAAATCATCGTGTTATGTTAGTTGACAGGATTTTGAGCTTTTTGGTGAGTGTTTTGGACACCAAAAATTTGGCAAGCGTTTGCTGGGGGATATGATGTGTAATTTTCCAGAACAAGAAAGAAGATTTGTATTGGATTTTCTACATTATTTTCACCTATCGATCTAAATAGGTTCATTTTTGTATTAATAAATAATTAAATGTCGTGATTTTATATAAACCCAAATATCACACAAACATTCATAACACAGATCAAATTTGGTATTGACCACAAATATGTAATAGAATTATTGACTACTTGAAGGTTATTCCTTAGTGAATTATTAATAGGAGCATCTATTACGGATGTCCTTCTGCTCATTGTCATGTCTTCTTATTAGTAATCTTCTTCATTTTTTATTTTCGCTATTTAAACACGAAACACCCCAAACAACAAGAAAGAGATAGACATGTAGCCAGACCTGTCAATACCAGAATCAAACAGCTGTTATGTAGGCACAAGTTATAATGATGTTCCAACTATATGAGATCTTGAGTAGTACCTTGGAAGAAGAAAACATTTATTAAATTTTTTAACAATAACATTTAGGAAAAACCTAGCCTTATTACCTTCAGTAGAGACCTGATAACATTGTAAATTGATAATCTCTTAACTTTTTATTTATTTCAATCTTCAGTTTAGTGTCCAAATATTGCAATAATTTAGTGGCTCCTACTGCCTGTCTATCCTAACACGTTTGGGCTTTAGGTTTTTTGGGAATGGGATCTAGTAACAGTATAACATAATACTACAAAAAACTGATGATACCATTCCCACAACCATCACAACATTTTTTGACACAACCTGTGTGCCAATAAGTTCTAATATAGCAGCCCAGTGAATAAAGAGTGTGGTCTTATACCAAATCTTTAATTTATAATCTGTTTATTGTCTATTGAGATATCAGTAGACTATACTTTATAAAACAAGTAGGAAAGAAACTTTATTCACCAAATTAATAACAAGCAGTTATACAATAGTCATCAGTTTTTATTGTGGTACCTATTATTTCAGAATGTTCTTAATTCAGAATATAAAAATTTCTTATAATAACAAGCAAACACGAATAGTTTTTGGAAATTCATAATACATGATATGAATATTTGTTTATGAAGCTATTGTATAACAGTTGTTTGAGAGAATAAATTTGATATCATTATTTACTGTATAGTTGTGAAGTATAACCTGTTTATAAAATTTATCAGCTCACAATTGCTAAACTTAATGGATGCATTGTATAATGTTGAGCATTTAAATTACACGTAACAGCAGGGATGTTGTATTGTAATTGTAATTGTAATTAATTACAATTAATTACTTTAAGGCAAGTAATTGTAAATGGTAATTTTAATTCAAAATTTTTATGTAGGTGTAATTAGTATTGTAATTGGAAATATTTTTGTAATTAGTCAATTACAGGATCATATTGTGCAAGCATTTTTGCAAGTTTACATATTACAATAGATTCTATGTCAAGACAGGTCACACTTGTTTAGCAAAAAACTTATCCTAATCTTGTGTTTTTGTTTTGAAGCATCTTGTGTATTTGTAAATTTGTAATTAAGATAATCCCTAATTAAACCTTGAAGTATGATTACATTTAATGTCAGCAGATGAGGCAGCACATGGCTAGTTACCATCTGCAAATTTGATGCTTTTTTTAAAGTGAGAAGAATATAACTTTTGACTGTGCTCACGGTTTACAACAAGCCAGCAAATGATAAGTTAAAGTGGTCGGTAAAAAAGTTTATAACATTGTTCTTATATCTCGCAGATAATTGTGACTTTGGAGACCTGAGGGAGGTATCAGCAAAGATCATATTGTCATAGGAGTTCATGATCACTCTTTTACTTCTTGATTACAGATGGATGGCAGACATGACCCTCGAGAAGGCCCAGAGGAATTGTCCAAAGTGTGAAGCTATCCATGAGCATCAAGAGATCTTAATAGGGTCACAGTGTTCAGACCTGTCAAAGACGTCCGACATTGGGAGAGCACAAAGACCATTGTAATAGTAGTTGGAAACCCACCTCACAATATAGACTTATGTGCAATCCCATACAAATGCTAGCAACGCAAAATGTGTTGCTAAGTATATAGCCTTTTGAGTGGAAGACTGCCTTCCCGTAACACATGTCTGAGCACTGTATGAGAATGATTCTCCCAAAGTTTATGATGGATTTTGACTGTCCCAGCTCATATAACAGAGCAACATACAGAAATATAACAAATTCATTCTTGTACAATAATAATTTATCAAAGGAATTACTGATTCCAGCAGTTAACTAGTTGCAGCAAACGAACCGTAACAATTTTATATCATTACACTGTCTTCAGAATTATCACATATTATCATATTTATTGGTAATTAGATTCAAACTTGTATATTTTTGTCGTAGCAGTCCAATCACTCACCTCCACATGTTTCTTACCTAAGAAATATGCATGATGAATCTACTTCTAACTTGCTTAGTTGCTTCTTGCCCTTATTACGAGAGTAATTTTGCTTATGTGTAGTGTAAGCCGCAATTTCCTGGATGGTTACATCCTCGTATCTGCCAACACCTGTCCCTATGTAACAGCATGATCTAAATACCACATTGCTCAGTGAGATGTTTTGTCTGACACTCGACACGCCCATTCCCTAGATATAAGCGTATTACCCCTTGCGTAAACACCGAATCAAAAACTTGACGTGTTGTGAAGTTTACATTACAGTCCCTGAATACGTCTGGGCTAACTTTCAGTGTGGTAGGGCCTCTCACAAAGAAATAAAAGCCATCAAATATTACTACATATTCTTGAAGTTTTGCTCTAAATCCATTGGCATAAGTTTTGCGTAGCTCTTCTGTTAGGTCATTTAATCAATGGTTTTCAACCTAACAACATGAATGTCCCCACCATTCTATGAAAAATCCTTGAAATTATAGGTTTCACGACAAATCGGTAAGCAAGATCCTGATCGAACAGAGAAAGATGTAGCTTCATGAGTGTAACAATAAATTCCTCACCGTTTGATAAGGCAAACTTATTTGTATGAGAATAAGCTGATGACACCAAGTTGAAAACTGAAATTAAAATGCAAATGATGGTAAACCATATAAACCGAATCATCTGAGCTCAATGAATCCTCCGGCCATTCGAACTACAGTACACCTATTGCATGGTGCAACTCCTAACAGACTCTTATTCTAATGCTTCTATATAATAATTGACATGCCAGTCCCTGGACACAAAAGTTTGAAGTAGTATCAATGCTGTCTGTCTGCAATTACTCATCATAGTACTTTTTCATATTCCCTTCATCATTCACACCTCCATATCTTCCATAACACCAACACCCTCAAAGTCCATCTCTCTTTCTTCATCATTCTCTGTGGCCTCACTCTGCATGCACCTTCTTAACATAGCTTTCAGTGTTCTCGAGTCAAACTTACTTCACATTTAACTCCTCTTGTAATCACTCAATATCGATTACTTTTGCAGTTCTGAGGACGACTAACAAAGATAAAAATGCGGTTATATAGTCAGGAAGAGGGATCGTTACACATTTTCCCCACCTTACAAAGTGAGGACTACACAACCTGTGTGCTCATTTGGTTGCCAGTTTTTTCCGTCTGAAAGCTGCTATCCCTTTATTTCGGCATTTCTTTTTATCTGCAGTAAACCTGTAGAAAACTCAATCCACTGGCTTTAGAGTACTTATTGAAGCATCCAATTGCCTTTCACCATTTTTCCTACGAGGATGACCAATCGCGCAATCGTTGACGTCACTCTGCATAAAAGTCATAGGGTATTCCCCATGACTTCCGGTAGATCTCTCAATAAAAGAAGCCAATCCCATTTGCCCGCATCATTCGTCGAACCTGTTTACTCCCGCCTCCGGCTAGCAGAAAAAAAAGATCACAATGCGGCTCTAAAACTATTATACGTGTCCAGAAAGTTGCTATAGTAATACATATCGTCGCCTGTACTTCTCTGGTTATTGCAGGAGTACTTTTTTTGTATTGCACACATTAGTTTAATAAAAAACTGGACGCGCTTGGCCATGGGAACAACAAAATTTTGCGTTTGGAATTGAAAAAAGACTTTACTCATGCTAGAACCCGCCTGCGATTTCGTCCTTCGTTGGGTGTGTATTCCTGGCTGCTCTATTTTGTTATTTTTGATTATACTAAGCCTTATCAAAATTCAATGTAACTAATGGAGTTAGTATACAAGAATAAATAACTATGAAGTGATATATTTTTCAATATTTTGCAGAACTAAAATATGTTTATTTGGGGAATTTTCGATTTTGTCATTGTCTGGTATATTTACTTTAATTGTTCTAGGAGTTTCTTATCAAAGGATGGAGCATAGACATGTTATACATTCATGATATGTAGGTGTAGTATATATCAGTTTCGTAATCATTTATATTTTTACTTGAAACTTTGTAAGAACTTAAGGCAAGGGTATTAACTCTGAATGTCATTATAACACCGTCATGAACTAATCCCAGCATCAGCTGTAAGTCGTTATATACATTTTGGTGAACATTAAAGACCTAAATATACACACGTTGAATAAATTGATTGTTTATATGGACATTTGGGCTGCAAGGATCCCTAGCACCGCCCTGGTCTGTCATCTTATTTCAATTTGTCTAAGAATTAATAAATAAGTCATCATAGTAGCTCTAAGAATTATTACTCCCATGATGATCAGTTTCGATAGTACATTTACCACATTAATTAATAATCAAAACAGAATAGATGTTTGCTATATACATGACATCCTATATAACTAATATATTGACTAAATCACCAATCAATTGGACATGTTCAAATCCTGAAGCCGATCTAGGAAGAATATGAATTCACTCATATATGCTATTACACAGAAATATGCATTGATCATACTTTTAAATCATTCAAACATTAAAATAATAATTGCATGATAATAAGAAAATGTAAACAAAAGATAATGTTATTAGATAGTGATTGATTAGAGCAAACATTTTTTATTATCATAGGGCGTTTTGCTGTCCCTTGCTGCTATGCAATTGTTTTTGGTTTTTTCATCACCCGCATAACAATTGCAGTAATTCCTGCCTTAGTCACAGAAAAGTGATAATGAAAATAGGAAGTTTGTTATCTCCTAGTACTACTGGGATATACTATCAAATATTTCATAAAATTACATGATTGAACTTTCTTACTATTATTTGTAATGATTTTCTTTTGTTGCCATGTTGGTAATGTTGAATCGACAAGACAGGATCAATGAATTGATGAGAGATATATAATAGACAGATAGATGAGTACATGGGTAAATAAAATTAGAAAAATAATACAGTAATATTTTATTTGTCTATTGTGAAAAGTATGATGTTGTATTTTTCACTTGGAGGAAGGAAGGTTTTTCTTTTTTCTATTTGAGTGAGTTGATTGATTAATGTTATACAATACTAACTTTGGTGACGAGGAAAGTTTCCACCAGCTCCTCATATGTCTACATATGGCAGTATCTTTGAATTTGGACCCAACTCAGATGAGTAGAATTTGGACGTAAATGGAATGAATGGAGCTGTAGACTGCAGCATATGATGTAATGATTGGTGCACTAGGTTGAGAAAGTAAAGGGTCATTTTCATCAAGTTCAGTTGGAGCTAGTACGTATATCCTCATTTGGATACCACTTCTCCAGACTGGTCTACATATTGAACATAACAATAATACCACAGAATTGGTACTCGAGCATTATAACCTCAACATATCATGTACTGTAGAAGGGTTTAAATTTAACTCCTTAAAACAGGTTTGCAGAAACCCTGGTTGCTTACGTTGTCATAGTTAGGGAATTGCAGAAGCAGGCCTTATATTGTGAAGCCTTGACCTATCAAGGGTAACTGGAGTATGTTGTCAGGTTTGCTCAAACTCAACATCACAATGCCTACAAATTACAGTCATTTTACTACAAGAAAAGGTCTTAAACTCCTTACCCCTCCCATGTACGTGGTCCTCATCAGACCCAAACACACGAACCTTCTCGAAATAATCCAAACCAAAGATGTAGTTGGTTTCATTTGCACTCTGCATAAGCTGTTGTCTAGATGTTTCATGCATGGACAAATGCACCTTCGTGAACACTAAAGCCCAATATATTGCTACATAATAGATGAAAAGGAGTCCATCCTTGCCTAAGAGGGTCAAAACTGTTCTCACCATCCCCAAAATTCAGTTTCATTTTTTGGGTTTTGCTCAACTATTATCACAAGTTCCTTCTTAATTAATCGTTATTATTTAAAAAGTCCAGTTACGTTGGGTTTTATGATAAGAAATGGTTAGGAGAGTTGTGTGGTTGTACCACCACCTTGATAAATTCCTACAAATGGGTAAATCACAGTTGCCTCAACCTGTGCATGACCTTCTAGAAGAGATGTTCAGTGACTGGTTCTGTACTAAAAGGATCTAGTAAATGCCCAATTGATAATTAATTTTAAGTTCTTTTTCGGGGGCTTCAAGCAGCCTTTGTGTTTATGTACTGATGTGACCTTTCTTAAAATACCTTACAAATATCAAGGATAGCCCTCTTAAATAGTTTCCACTCTCTATCCTGGATGTTAGTAATTCATCAATCCTGAAATCTTTGAGTATTCTCGAGCCATCACAATTCCTTGATTCGTTTTGTTGGACACGATATCAAAACTCATCCTTTCTGAGAGTGTTTGCTCACACGTTAGCATCTGCATGTTAGTAGCACAACTGGCATCTTTCTTTTCCACTAACCTTATGACTTTTATGTCACTTGGTTTGGCAAATCAAATAGCATTAAACTGTACATGTATACCTTTGATTATATTACAATGAGTGTGAGATTCAAATTTTACAACAGAGTGTTCAACAAAAGTGCATTTTTTCATTTCTTTCCGCTAATCCCTTATTGTATATACAAAGTAGTGCTTGGAAGCTTGTTAAGGTACATTGACAATACACTTGTTCAGCCAAGCGGCCCTAGGACCAGTCTGTGTATATTAGCACCACCCATGCAGTTACATGAGTAATTAATTCATTATGCATTTGATAATTTTGCTTGACATGAATGTATATCATCATAATTTGTTATAATTATATACCACCCATTGCTAATATTTATATTAATTATATATAATGCTAACCATAAATTATATTATGTACATTATATAAGAAAGTATTAGATTATGTAATGAAACAGGGCATCTTTAGTGGAACTATGAGGTTAATAAACCATGCCCATGCCCATATAGATTTCCATACAAGAGTTGATTAACACAATATAGTGTCTGCCTACATGAGAACTACACTATGATGCCTACAGGAGGGCTACATGGCATCTGCCTGAAGGTAGACATAGTTGTCCTCAGTTTACTTATAACTGTCTCCCATATATTGGCAAGTATAATATTAAGTTTCCGTATATGCTTTTGACACCTGGCCACGTTGGGTGTGTTTTGTTGCAATAATCCCCTTTGAGGATACCTGTGTCCATCCTACATTATAATATATACAAATTAAAACGGTTTTTTCAGATGACTGTGTATGTGCATGACAGTTCTGGGAAAAGAAATTGTGCATATGCAAGTGTCGACTCCCATTTTTTGTGTGTTTCATCTGCTATAACCTGAATTAGATAATTTTTATTGGTCAGTTGAGTTCACTACAAGCCTGTATAATTATATCATGATATTTTATATATAAGGACATCAATCATCTATAAAACTCATAATCATCATTAATCTGAATTATGACAGTCCATAGTGTTAGATTTCTACATATACTATATTATAAACATCATATGTCATATGAGAACTATCTAATTTAATTCACTAAAACCCTTATTATATGCTTTGAGAGTGCTTTGAAGCTCAATAAGGCTACATTGAATCCACTTTACCAACATTTGATAGCAACTTAAACTTCATGGAATATCTGTCGACACTACGTATTGGTTCTAAATACATATTGCCATTGCCCATACACGCAGTTTATATCAATAATTTGATATTTGTCTAATTACTAATTCATTTGTCTATATACTTCATAATATATTTAGTATAATAGATTGAATACTTACTATTAATAATGTAAACAACATTTAACTTTACATATTTTCCAGCTCATTGCTATATATGGGCATACAACAACCATCCTGTGATGATAGTTTCCCCAGTACTTCCCCTGTAGACACCACATTTTATTGATATATACCCACTATGACTGAAAAGTTTCAATCCAAAATTATCCTGAACTTTATTATATAAGGATATATAAGGATCACAAAATGATTTAAAAAACTACTACAAGTATTTCATGATCTTATTATGAAGAAGCAATCACAGTGAACTTCCAATAAAGCACAAGCTAGTTGTTTTTATGTAGGTATAAACAATATGTTTTATGAAACCTAAGAGTCATAAAATCTCCCATTTATTAAAACTATACTTTCAAGCTTAGTCCACTTTTACAGTGATGAGAGTGAGACTTGAGTTTTATACACATGTGCAAGTGTCCATTTCTTGTGCTACTTCTGCCAATACTCATACTGAAAGGTGCTTGGAACTTCAATAAGTAATTGAATCTCTATATAGTGAATGCACATTTTTCCCAACTTTGATTCCTTTTGACCAAACTGTAAAACCTGTTCTGCATATTGCACCACTAAGAACATTTATATAAGTACTTCTTCCATATTGATTTATTTATTATATGTACAAATACTTCCTAATGACTAAATACTGTGCTGACCATAATATGTATATTATATGAAAATGATAGATAATGTGTGATGGAAGAGAACATGCTTAGAGGACCATATTAATTAAGTTAATGCATGAAACATGCCATATAATGACCATATGGGTAGGCAATCCATAGATGCCGTGTATAGTCTAAAGGGCAAACAATATGACATATTCTAGAATTGTTGTGTTTTGTTGTTCATGTAGCACAACAATTCTAGAATTGGTACATGTTCATAATTGATCTACAAAAACCATTATCTACATTGCACATAAAATATATATGTCCATAATGTAGTAATCAGGAACTAAGATTGAAATGTTTGATAAATACTCTATTGTACACATATGATGCTCCTTCAATATTGATGTATATACTAAGTCTGTAGTGGAAGATATATAAAGACATAGGCATGGTTATGTTCAACTAATTGGACTATTATCACCTTATTGATTATTTTGTAAATATGAATCTAATTACAGTACTGTATAAATAGTCTGACTTTGACTTTTCTGATTTTTTGTAGTATTGTTGAGTATTGTTAGCATCTGAGTATCTTATAAAAAAACATTTGTTATAAAACAAAAGGACATAACTAAAGGCACACCTAACGTGTTCAGCTATTGGAGTGAACGGGAATTGGATCTGTTTAGTAATATTTGGGATTTCTCTTTCAAAACAATAATAACATTATTAACATTATGCGAAGTAATGATGATAGACATAAACAGATAAAATCAGGTTAATAGATTATCTATAATGCAAAAAATGTAGCTGCCAATTGGTTAGTGTTAAGAACACAACAGATGGCACATGCCACTTTTTCTAGACTGGAACAATATGGTATTTCAAAAGGTCAATAAGTAAGGTTTCCAAGCAGGTGTTATATTATATAGGATGTACAAAACGCTTAAAAATCACCTAGCTAGTATATTTATCATGAGTGCTAAGATGTTTATAAGAAATTAAATAACAATTTATTGCTTAGTTGAGTTCACTACAGTCATTTATAATTATCTACTTTCTATCATATTGACTCCTGATTAAGATGTATTATTTTTATTATTTAATATGACAAAACCATATACAATGCTAGCTAGCTAGTTACTGTGTTAACTATTTCAAATCTATACATGCATTCAATGTATGAGTATTACTTGCTCATTCCTTAGCTATAGATCACAGCGGTCCTCTACGCTTACTTAATGCATGTCTTTTAATATACAGAATTTCTGGACACAACTAAACACTCTTTAAATATCAGAAATAGAATCTGATCACATTATTTAATTACCAAGGACTATTGGGAACAGAAAGTAGATTCATAGTTTACAGACATGAGACTTTTGGAGTTCCACCACGAAAAGAATATTTTGTAAAAAAATTTTAGAAAAGTGTGGGCAATTCCTTGTGGTATACAATGCACTGAAGATAGAAGTACATTATACCATTGCCAGTTTTCTTTGTACATAAAATTAAAATATCACTGTGTTTATTTAGCACAAACATCATGCATTGAAGTACAGAGTATGGGCATTTGTTGATGTTCATGTTAAATCATAATATTGTCTAGAACATTATTTACAGCCTGTAGAGACATCTTATTAGGACATCCTACTTAATGAAATGGAGCTTTCATTTATCATGAAAAGACCAATTTATGATACTTTTGAACTTTTGTTTATGATACATCAGTAAATACATCAAATTAAATGACAATGTAGTATAATTAACTTAATATTAAAATATCTTTTAAGAGGACATCAAAGGATGAAGAAATTGGAGTATATAAAACCATGACCAAATGATGAAAAAATCTTAAAAAAATGAAATAAAAACTTGTGTGTAAAATGAAATAAACCTGTTTGATAAACAAATAGCCCATTGATCAAAATGAGATCCTGCCTTATTTAATAATATTAATAAACAATCTTTAGCTAGAAAAGGTTTTTCTAAAATAGAATATATGTACATTTAAGCTTAGAGGCACTGCTTCTTCCTCATCCAGAAAATTGTATGCGTTTAGGCACAATTTTTTATAAAAATTTTATAAAAATTGACAGATTTAAAATGGACATGTAGGCTTACTTAGCTAATTTGAATATTATCAGCTCATTGCTATATATGGGCATACAACAGCCCATCAAGTGATGGTAGTTTCCCCAGTACTTCCCTGTAGACACCACAATTTTATTGTGGCTGGTGCTATATTGATATATTCACAACTATGACTGAAAAGTTTTAATCCAAAATTATCCTGAACTTCATTATATAAGGATATATAAGGATCACAAAATGATTTAAAAAACTACTACAAGTATTTCATGATCTTATTATGAAGAAGCAATCACAGTGACTTCCAATAAAGCACAAGCTAGTTGTTTTTATGTAGGTATAAACATATGTTTTATGAAACATAAGAGTCATAAAATCTCCCAGTTTATTAAAACTATACTTTCAAGCTTAGTCCACTTTTACAGTGATGAGAGTGAGACTTGAGTTTTTATACACATGTGCAAGTGTCCATTTCTTGTGCTACTTCTGCCAATACTCATACTGAAAAGGTGCTTGGAACTTCAATAAGTAATTGAATCTCTATATATTGAATGCACATGTTCCCACTTTGATTCCTTTTGAACAAACTGTAAAACCTGTCTGCATATTGGCACCACTAAGACAATTTATATAAGTACTTCTTCCATATTGATTTATTTATTATATGTACAAATACTTCCTAATGACTAAATACTGTGCTGACCATAATATGTATATTATATGAAAAATGATAGATAATGTGTGATTGAAGAGAACATGCTTAGAGGACCTATTAATTAAGTTAATGCATGAAACATGCCTATATAATGACCATATGGGTAGGCATCCATAGATGCCGTGTATAGTCTAAAGGGCAAACAATATGACATATTCTAGAATTGTTGTGTTTTGTTGTTCATGTAGCACAACAATTCTAGAATTGGTACATTCATATTGATCTACAAAACCATTCATCTACATTGCACATAAAATATATATGTCCATAATGTAGTAATCAGGAACTAAGATTGAAATGTTTGATAAATACTCTATTGTACACATATGATGCTCCTTCAATATTGATGTATACTAAGTCTGTAGTGGAAGATATATAAAGACATAGGTCATGTTATGTTCAACTAATTGACTATTATCACCTTATTGATATTTTGTAAATATGAATCTAATTACAGTACTGTATAAATAGTCTTGACTTTTCTGATTTTTGTAGTATTGTTGAGTATTGTTAGCATCTGAGTATCTTTAATAAAAAACATTTGTTATAACTCAAAGGACATAACAAGGCACACCTAACGTGTTCAGCTATTGAGTGAACATTGGATCTTTTAGTAATATTGGGATTTCTCTTTCAAACAATAATAACATTATAACATTATGAAAGTATGATGATAGACATAAACAGATAAAATCATGTAATAGATTATCTATAATGCAAAAATGTAGCTGCCATTGGTTAGTGTTAAGTAAACAACAGATGGCACATGCCACTTTTTCTAGACTGGAACAATTGGTATTTCAAAAGGTCAATAAGTGTTTCAAGCAGGTTTATATATATAGATGTACACAAACGCTTAAAAATCACCTAGTCTATTTATCATGATGCTAAGATGTTTATAAGAAATTAAACAATTTATTGCTTAGATTTGAGTTCACTACAGTCATTTATAATATCTACTTTCTATCATAGACTCCTGATTAAGATGTATTTATTTTTATTATTTAATATGACAAAACCATATACAATGCTAGCTAGCTAGTTACTGTGTTAACTATTTCAAATCTATACATGCATTCAATGTATAGTATTACTTGCATCATTCCTTAGCTATAGATCACAGAGTCTCTCTTACTTTAATGCATGTCTTTTAAATATACAGAATTTATGACACAACTAAAACTCCTTTAAAATATCAGAAATAGAATCTGATCACATTATTAATTACCAAGACTATTGGAACAGAAAAGTATATTCATAGTTTACAGACATGAGACTTTGTAGTTCCACCACAAAAGAATATTTTGTAAAAAGAATTTTAAGAAAAGTGTGGGCAATTCCTTGTGGTATACAATGCACTGAAGATAGAAGTACATTATATCCATTGCCAGTTTTCTTTGTACATAAAATTAAAATATCACTGTGTTTATTTAGCACAAACATCATGCATTGAAGTACAGAGTATGGGAATTTGTTGATGTTCATGTTAAATCATAATATTGTCTAGAACATTATTAACAGCCTGTAGAGGACATCTTATTAGGACATCCTACTAATGAAATGGAGCTTTTCTTTATCAATGAAAAGACCAAATTTATGATACTTTTGAACTTTTGTTTATGATACATCATTAAATACATCAAAATTAAATGGACAATGTAGTATAATATAATTAATATTAAAATATCTTTTAAGAGGACATCAAAGGATGAAGAATTGAGTATATAAAACCATGACCAAATGATGAAAACATATTAACTGTTGTAAAATGAAATAAACCTGTTTGATAAACAAATAGCCCATTGATCAAAATGAGATCCTGCTTATTAAATAATATAATAAACAAATCTTTAGCTAGAAAGGTTTTTCTAAAATAGAAGTATATGTACATTTAAGCTTAGAGGCACTGCTTCTTCCTCATCAGAAATTGTATGCGTTAGGCACAATTTTTATAAAAATTTTATAAAAATTGACAGATTTTTAAAATGGACATGTAGGCTTACTTAGCTAATTTGAATATTATCAGCTCATTGCTATATATGGGCATACAACAGCCATCAAGTGATGGTAGTTTCCCCAGTACTTCCCTGTAGACACCACAATTTTATTGTGGCTGGTGCTATATTGATATATCACAACTATGACTGAAAAGTTTTAATCCAAAATTATCCTGAACATCATTATATAAGGATATATAAGGATCACAAAATGATTTAAAAAACTACTACAAGTATTTCATGATCTTATTATGAAGAAGCAATCACAGTGACTTCCAATAAAGCACAAGCTAGTTGTTTTTATGTAGGTATAAACATATGTTTTAGGAAACATAAAAGTCATAAAATCTCCCAGTTTATTAAAACTATGCTTTCAAGCTTAGTCCACTTTTACAGTGATGAGAGTGAGACTTGAGTTTTATACACATGTGCAAGTGTCCATTCTTGTGCTACTTCTGCCAATACTCATACTGAAAAGGTGCTTGGAACTTCAATAAGTAATTGAATCTCTATATATTGAATGCACGTGTTCCCAACTTTGATTCCTTTTGACCAACTGTAAAACCTATCTGCATATTGGCACCACTAAGACAATTTATATAAGTACTTCTTCCATATTGATTTATTTATTATATGTACAAATACTTCCTAATGACTAAATACTGTGCTGACCATAATATGTATATTATATGAAAATGATAGATAATGTGTGATTGAAGAGAACATGCTTAGAGGACCTATTAATTAAGTTAATGCATGAAACATGCCTATATAATGACCATATGGGTAGGCATCCATAGATGCCGTGTATAGTCTAAAGGGCAAACAATATGACATATTCTAGAATTGTTGTGTTTTGTTGTTCATGTAGCACAACAATTCTAGAATTGGTACATTTCATAATTGATCTACAAAACCACTCACCTACATTGCACATAAATATATATGTCCATAATGTAGTAATCAGGAACTAAGATTGAAATGTTTGATAAATACTCTATTGTACACATATGATGCTCCTTCGATATTGATGTATACTAAGTCTGTAGTGGAAGATATATAAAGACATGTTAATAGATTATCTATAATGCAAAAATGTAGCTGCCCATTGGTTAGTGTTAAGTAAACAACAGATGGCACATGCCACTATTTCTAGACTGGAACAATTGGTATTTCAAAAGGTCAATAAGTGTTCCCATGCAGGTTTATATATATAGATGTTTCAAATGCTTAAAAATCACCTAGTCTACTTATCATGATTGCTAAGATGGTTTATTAGAAATTAAACAATTTTATTGCTTAGTTGAGTTCAATACAGTCATTATAATTATCTACTTTCTCTTTCATAGACTCCTGATTAAGATGTATTATTTTTATTATTTAATATGACAAAACCATATACAATGCTAGCTAGCTAGTTACTGTGTTTAACTATTTCAAATCTATACATGCATTCAATGTATAGTATTACTTTGCATCATTCCTTAGCTATAGATCACAGAGTCTCTCTTACTTTAATGCATGTCTTTTAAATATACAGAATTTATGACACAACTAAAACTCCTTTAAAATATCAGAAATAGAATCTGATCACATTATTAATTACCAAGACTATTGGAACAAGGTATATTGATAGTTTTACATACATGAATTTTGTAGTTTCCACCACAAAAGAATATTTTGTAAAAAGAATTTTTAAGAAAAGTGTGGGCAATTCCTTGTGGTATACAATGCACTGAAGATAGAAGTACATTATATCCATTGCCAGTTTTCTTTGTACATAAAATTAAAATTATCACTGTGTTTATTTAGCACAAACATCATGCATTGAAGTACAGAGTATGAGAATTGGTTGATGTTCATGTTAAATCGTAATATTATCTAGAACATTATTAACAGCCTGTAGAGGACATCTTATTAGGACATCCTACTTAATGAAATGGAGCTTTCATTTTATCAATAAAAAGACCAAACTTATGATATATATAATCTAGTGTATAATGTATCTTATAAGAGGACATCAAATAATGAAATTTATATAGAATTGGAATACCAGAATTTTATTCAGTACTTTAAGATTTTAAGGAAACAGTTCTAAGAAAAGCATGAGCAATCAACCTACATGAATGTGTCAGTAAATTATATCCACTGCTTGTCTCTTTGTGCATAAACTTACTTTGTTTATTTGGCACATGCATCATGCCTTATTAGGAGTAGGTATAGAGTATAGGAAGTTTGGTTGCTACTTGTGTTTGTTATCTTCTAGAAACTTAAATATGAAGAGCCTATAGAGAGTATTTTAATTAAAAAACAGACATTCTTCTTATGAATGGAACTTTTGTTTATGATACATCATTAAATACATCAAATTAAATGGATAATGTAGTATAATATAATTAATATTAAAATATCTTTTAAGAGGACATCAAAGGATGAAGAATTGGAGTATATAAAACCATGATCAAATGATGACATAATGTTAAAACATATTAAACTGTTTTAAAATGAAATAAACCTGTTTGATAAACAAATAGCCCATTGATCAAAATGAGATACTGCTTATTAAATAATATAAAAAACAATCTTTAACTAGAAAGGTTTTCTAATATAGAAGTATATGTACATTTAAGCTTAGAGGCACCGCATTTTCGTCATCAGGAATTGTATGCATTTAGACACAATTGTAAATTTTATAAAAATTGACAGATTTAAAATGGACATGCAGGCTTACTTAGCTAATTTGAATTAACGTTATACTATAAAAATGGAGAGTTTAAAGTGATCCATATGAATCTTTTACTTTTTAATATTAATTCACTTCTGCATGCTATAAAAATACTGTGCACTGTTTCAGATGCCAATTTTGCTTGTACAGTAGGTGAAAAGGTGAAAGGCACACCAATTAAAAATGTCGTTGATAATATGGAGGATTACTATATCCAACTGTCATGTGCATGTGATATGGTGCCACTTAGCACTTTACACCTCACTGACACACAAAATAACACTTTTGATAATTTTACTGTATTATATTAAACAAATGAAGCAACACAAGTATGCTTTGATACTGTTATTAAAGTTTGCTATAAAAATAGCATTAAGTACTTAGCAGCAACATATTGTAAAGAGCCATCAAAGTTGAGACCAACATAAGAAAGATAGTCTAATAGAAACCTCAATTGATTCCAGCAACATCTGTATAAATAGAAGAAAGTCAAGTTTGCTTGACGTCAAAATTTTAATGATTACCAGAATAAGAATATCCAAAGTTTTCAGCTTGTTTAAACATATCCTTGTGTGTGTAGACTGGTATGAAGGGAACAATACAGTCATTATCACTATGTCCAGCAAACTTAGGATCATTCTTAGGTCCATCATATTTACCAAACACTATCAATCGAAGCCAATTTTGCTGATACTTTTGAAGCCATTTTTCAAAGATATAATCTACCATGTGTGTGGTGATTGATAAATACTGGATCATTAGGTGAGGCTGCTACATCTCCCATTGTGCCTTCATTTAGTGTACCGTGTTTAATTAAATCCACATTGCTAAAGTTACCTATTCCTAGAATGATGTGCACCTGTGTGTGTGGGGGGGGGGGGGAGGGTAGACAACAAACCTGATCTCTGTATTATATAAAAACATTCACTTACTAAGTTGTGCAGGTGACGAGCAATACCATCACCAGAGTTGATCTCTAGATTTTTCAAAGTTACCACTAGGATTAGGTTCAAATCCCTCCAGAAAATTGCTAAAAGTATTTCAGAATATTTATTAAATGGTTCATTACTGTATAAACTCAGGTTTAAAGCTCTATTGATGGTTTGTTGACTAGGCCACTTAGAGTAGTCATTAGTACATTGAATGGGTGAAGGACAACGAATAATTGGCCTTATACCATCAGGATCATTAGGATTACATGTTTGATGCTTTTTTGTACTGTTATGAAACCAACAAACACTCTTCCAATTGTTTTCCTCCATAATATTTACTGTTTACAGTACCATCATTACCATTACTACCAAGTTTGTTAAAAAAGAATATACTTGTCCGATCATTAGGATTAGCCCAGTTCCAATATTGTATAGTAAAACTTGGATCATTTAATAATATTTGCATTTTCTCTTTCAAACCACAACAAATACAGACGATGCCATGTTAAAAATCCTGTTGACTCATGAGCATAATCATTTGCTAGTTTTAAAAATTAATACAAAGTAAACTCTAATAGTTAATATCAGTGCAACATACCTGATTCTTGTCTACCATAAGTATCATTATTGGTTTTAGCAGCATAATGATGCATCCATGTGAATAAATTATAGAGAGAAATGTTTACAACTTCTGCATTTCCATCCGTCTCACTAATTATAAGTATGACATAACGACTTTCCTCATGCTTTGATCTAGTTATCTTCCTATTATAATCCTCCCATTCATCATCAGTCATGTCCGCGATACTTTGACGTAGTCGTAGTGAGGATTTCGTATTGCAGTCGTCGCCTTCATAGCCAAATTTGCATTCACCGCAATCGTAACCAGCATAGTTTTCCGTTGCAATGACACGTTCGTTAAAGAAATAAGAGGGCCAGTTGCGACGAGGATCATCCCCGTTATTAGGATAGCCAGTATGACAATAAGAAGACACAGGACGACATTCTCCACGACCTAAGTTATTTCCGCATTCAGTTAATGCTCCGATTATATTAGTTGGAACTGGACCACACGTTCTATTTGTCAAGTTATTTTTACTGGAGCAAACTTTAGGAATTTGAGCTTGAACAAAACAGTAGTTGGTAACCGACAGCAGTAACCAAATGATTACCAAAGTTTCCATTTTGTGAGGTGATTTTAAGCGAAGGGATGGTGGTGCGGAAGACTGTATATGTGGTCAAATGCGGCGATTTATATAGCGAATGTGTAATGTGACGTCATTTAACACCAGCAGTAATAATTGCTGATCTATACTAATCTTTAGACCGTATATCCTAAAACTCGGAAACCGACTGGAATAATTTCGTATTAAATTGTGTCTACCTAGACATTTCCATATCAATCTGACATGGCCATGGACCCATGGTGTAAATTATATTGTACTTCATTGGTAATAAATACCATAAATACCACTGATGTATACTACTACCACTGCCACTGTGATAGTGTAGAATGCATATATATATATATATAATATTGTAATATAGTTCTCTAAGGACATAAGTAACTTAGTTATCAGTTCTGGTCACTACTGTGATACCCTATTATAACTATATTACCAACCTCTCACTACCTTAGACGAGGGTTGTCAACATTTTTCTTATAATGATTTCTAGTTTAACTATGTGTACACTATTTGAAACACACCAAAACTACATACATATGACTACATTTTTTACATGTAGACAGTTTTCAAAAGTGGTTAAAATTGTGTAAACAAGGAAATTATTATTCTAAGAAAAGCCTCAAATACCATTATACACTGTACTAGGCTAAATGCATGGCATTGTGAAGTGAATGTGAGCTTTTGCATGTCATTGTCATAAATATTAGATTTGGTGTCTAATGTAGAATATTGAAAGATTAGTATGGAAGCCCAGTGGGACAGTCCGAGATATAGGCGCCCTTATGGACATACAAAGGCTTCGAAGAGGCCTTTGTCTTTGGGTGAGCCATGCATTTCAAGCTGATTCACAATCTACAGGAGCCCAGTAGGGCAGTCTGACCTTCAGGGTATAACATATAGCGGGACAGTTTCAACCCCAAGCCATATAGCTTAATACTTATGTTAAGGTTAGGGGATGATTCCAGTATTAAAATATGCTGTCCAATGATAGATCTAGGGGTCCAGTGCAATTACTCCAAGTAGAAACCCACCGATACCCTGGCTCCACCAATACCAGTTTATTGCTAACACAGCTGCATTCTTTTGCCAACATTAATATTGATATATCACTTAGCTTCTAAGAATCAGTATAGTTTACTTAACTGACTGCTATCCACATGATGTTTCTGGGAAAAGTAATTGTGTATAGGCAAGCAATCAACTCCCATTCTAATGCTAACCATAATTATGAATAAGTTTATAATTTTGCATAATTTTCTACTCTTAGCCTATTCTAGGTATAGTTTGGATACATCTTATAATAAATCATTTTAAATGGACTAGTTTAATTGCATTTACATTAGTAGAAATTGTAGTTATTTAAAAAACAAAGTTGGTACACCAAGCAAAGTTTTCTGGTGAATTTATTGAATTTAGCACCAAAAGTACGAAGTTTGATAAGCCAGAAGAAACATACTGGGATGTATAACTCAACACACACAAGGCGTTAATAAGTGTACCTGGCAGGTTTATAAGCGTTCAGACACACTTATTAATTTCGTGGTCTACTTCTCTAATTGCTGTGATGTTAAGTGATTTTATCAGTTAGTTAAGTTCAGTAGAAAACATGTATAATTATCTTATATCACCCAACCTCTTCAAAATAGAAACCTAGTTTGATATACTTTACATTTTCTTAAATTAATAACTTCCTTGTTTATAACACACCATTATAATTACATTTAACCTGTGTACATGTAACATGTAATATTTACACAGTGGTTTGGTATGTAGGTAGGTTTGAAAGTGGTTTAGTGTAAACAGGAAATTATTTTTCTAAGAATAGTGTTGATAACTTCAAATGACGTATGCAAAATATGACAAAGTAGCTTTTCTATATTAAGAGTTGATGATAAAGTTATGTAGGACACCAGCATATATTCATAAGCTGCTAAAATGGTAAATCTTTTACATAGTCATAGACAATCCTGCAGACTTGAAATGTAAACCACTGGTAGAAGTTGCAATGATCTATATATACATATATTATACATACATACATACATACATACATATATACATACTATGTACGTACGTACACACACACACACACACACACACACACACACAACACACACACACACACACACACACCACACACCACACACACACACATACACACACACACACACACATATATGCATGCACACACTGTTGTGTTTTAATTATGCATCTGTATGTCATTATTATGTGTTGTTAGATGTAATGATATTGTGAGCATGCTCATTTGCACGTTGTTGCTCCATATATTTACTTTTTGTTGTTGTTATGTTATCTCTCCTTGCGTTATTCCCTGTTGTATCTCTATCAATCTTGTTATTTCAAAACTCAAAGTTATCACACATACATACATATATAGAAGAAATAGACCGTATATCCTAAAACTCGAAACTTTAGCCCAATCATCTTGTATACTGAGTTGACAGCTGTTTGATGAGTGTTTTGGACACAAAGCCAGGCAAGCCTTTGCCAATCCATTGGATGCGAGCAAGATGGAAGTTAATTTTCTGCATTATTTCATCTTCAAATCTAAAGAGTCCACTATGAAATTTAATTATGTGTGAAATAATTAATCTTGAATAAGAAACAAATATAACATGGAAAACACAAAACATAACAGATCAATTTGTATTGACCACAAATATGTAATAGAATTGATTGACTACTGAACTTATTAACTTATGAATTATTAATAGCGCAGTATCTAGTAATGTCTTCTGTTCATTGTCATGTCTTCTATTAAGAATGTTCTTCCATTTATTTTCATCATTAAAACACAACACCCAAAACAAGGAAAGAGATAGACATGTAGCCACACCTGTCAATACCATACAACTAGCTGTTATGTAGGCAACAAGTTTTATAATGATGTTCAATTATATGGAGATCTGGAGTAGTACCTGATGGAAATAAAACATTTATTAATTTTATCAATAACATATAGAAAAACAAGCAGTTAATTACCTTAATAGATATCTGATAAAATTGTAACAATTCAAATTTTTATTTATTCAATCTGTAATGATTCTATGATATGCAGTTTGTGTCAAAATTAAATAATGGGAGTGGCTAACTACTGCCTGTATATCATACACTCAGGTGTTTAGGTTTTAGGTTTTGGGATGGGATCTAGTAACAGTATAATACATACTACAATACGGATGATACCATTCCCACAACCATCACAAACATTTTGACACAACCTGTGTGCCAATAATTTCTAATATAAAGGCACAGTGAATAAAGAGGTGTGGTCTTATACAAAATCTTTAATTTATAATCTGTCTATTGTCTATTGAGATATCAGTAGACTATACTTTATAAAACAAGTAGGAGAAGAAAATTAGTCACCAAATTTATAACAAGCAGTTATACAATAGTCAATCATTATTATTGTGGTGACTATTATGTCATAATGTTCTTAACTCAGAATATAAAATTTCTTATAATAACAAGCAATACACTGAAGATTTGTTGGAAATTCATAATACATGATATGAATATGTTTTAGAGCTATTGTATAAACAGGTTGTTTGAAGAGAAGAAATTTGATATCATTAGTTACTGTATATTGTGAAGTATAAACTGTTTATGAATTATCAAGCTCTAAACTTCAAGATGCATTGTATAATGTTGAGCATTTAAATTACACAGTACAGCAGGGATGTTGTAATTTGTAATTGATAATTGTAATGAATTACAATTAATTACTTTTGGCAAGTAATGTAATGGTAATTGTAATTCAAAATTTTTTATGTAGGTGTAATTAGTAATTGTAATTGAAATATTTTGTAATTGATGGATCAATTACTGGATCATATTGTGCAAAGCATTTTTGCAAGTTTACATATTACAATAGATTCTACGTCAAAATAGATCACACTTGTTAGCAAAAAATTAGCTAATCTTGTTTTTTTGAAGCATCTTACGTAATTGTAAATTTGTAATTAAGTAATTGTAAATTGAATAATCCCAATTAAACCTTGAAGTAATGATTACATTTTTATGTCAGCAGTAATTGTAATTGTAACCATTACAACTTTATATGATCAGTAATTGAGTTGTAATGATTAACATTTGTACATGTAATCACAACATCCCTGCAGTACACATTGTTCTGTTAAGTTAAACAAAAATAAACTCCAAGCAGAATACAACTATATAGAACACAAAGTGGCATATAAAATATGAATATTAATAACAAACCATTATATACATGTACATGTCCTCTCACCTATTAAGATCAGTACTGCTCCAACAATTGAAAAGGCAACTGACCACATTGCATTGAGACCAGCACAAAGTAAAATAACTCTTGGACACCCTATGAATGCTAAATAAACTCCACCAATCGCTGGTATAAGACCAATAATAGCACCAATTTTTTACCAATGCCTTCACAGAAACTAAACACTAATGCTGCTGTTACAATATAAAAAATATAGCTGCTAGAAACCAACAATACCACATAACAAACGATGAATAGGATACAGTGAACTATGTGGAAAAAAAAAAAAAGTGATTGCTTCAAATTGCACAATATATACATAACTAGTATATAAAGATAACTATTTCATACAAGGCTATACCCTTTAATAAACTTGTTCCCAACCAGTAGGTCTGTTACTCATAAGCATTACCCAGCACTACTTTTTGAAAAATATTTAAATCTATACAATGAAATATTTAATTAATAGTGTTTATTTGTCCAGAAGGTACTTTAGTGTGAATAGTTTTATTTAGGGGGTGGGGTCAGCTTTAGAAATATTGACTTCCTGTCAGAGCCTATTGAACATTGACCAACTACTGAATGCTAGCTAAGTAGAAGCAGGGGATATAATCTTATATTAAGAAATATCCTAAAACTTTGCTAAGAAAGCTTATTAAAAGAACTGTCTGTGAGAGTAGGGGGAGGGGACTAAAGTCTATGTCTTTACAATATCTCAATTCAACTATAACAAACCAATTGTATCTGATATTAATAGTCAAGATTATCATATCAATTTTACTTACCCATTTCTACCTGGAAAGTTAAAACTAAGCACTGACAACTCACTTTATATTTTAGGGGAGTGTCTACATATGTGTTGTAATAACTTTTATATCATTTCAAGGACTTACATAATGTTAATATTGTAAATTACTAATATTTAAAATAATATTCAAACAATGAGTCACATAATGGTAATAGTTTGTTGCATCAACTAGATATCCACTCTGGCCAAAACTAGATCAGTGTTATTGGTCTATTAACCTATATATAATAATAGTTAAGAGAAAATACAATCATAATTGACATTTAAATGAAAAATAGGATTCAAATTGAAGTACCCAATGTTTATGCAAAAATTACTTTAAACAAAAAGTCTAGTATTGATTGCAATAATCATATTAACAATAATAAGAATATATTAGAGCTACATACCCTGAACATATACGATCATTAGAAACATAAACGATTCAAAGCATCATCACTTTCACCCTAAGATAGAAATAATACAAGTTCTAAACTCCCTATTTAACAGAATGTATACAACATTACTTATAGTCTATTATAATACATCTATAAAGTTGTATTAAATACATTGTTGTGATACATTAACATACCGATCCTCTTAAAAAACCACCAAAAGCATAGGGTTTGTAATTACCCTTAATTCTGCCAGTCTTTTCATCAACCTAAATAATAAATACATATATAAATGTCTCCTCATTTGATCTAATATCAGTTTTGTTAGCATTTGAAGATTAATGGCTTGCGGTTAATAAGCGTATGCCACACCTAAACTCCACCCCTAAATGTTTATTTGCTAGCACATGATATACATGCAGGTCATGTACATAACATTTACAATTATGTATTTGTTACCTCAGCAACATTAATCTGTACAGAAGCGTGATCCTTAGCTGAATAATACGTTGTGTATAGGCACTACAAAACAAAATAACTACAGATACTTTTAATAAGGTTCATGATACCATTTTCGTGGAATATATCACATCTACAACCTCTCCTGCATCGTTTTGCATATTGATAGTCTCTTCAGGTAATCTATGGAAAGACAAAATGAAGTAAAACATTTCTTACTAACCTAATCGAACTTCAACACCATGTGCTCTTGGAACGTATGCGCATGCGCAATACCCACGTGTCTTTACAAGTTGGAAACTATGGAAGTTGAAGATTTAGATGTACATAGATTGAGATTCTTAGATTTAAGCCCAAAGCCATTTACGTGTCTGGCTTTCAACTCATCTAGTAACCATTTAATATCTTGCAGTTGGAAGATCAATAGTTTTTCTATAGAGATATGGCGCTATGCTGGTTATGAACGACAATTTATCCACACATGACTATCCCAGGGAGGGAAGATACATCAGTAGAGAGTTTGATATGGTGCCATGATCGACTGCTCTCAGCAGGACTCACAGGTAAGTTAAATAATGCCTTAATCTTTTAGCCAATTGTCTATTGACCAATCATTTGGATATATTATAAAATTTGAGCATAAACTAATTTTCCTTTGGGATAAACTACAATTATAGATATCTGTAGGTTTTATATACGAGTGGACCACGTCATCTTTCATCCTGTTCAATCTGCTGATGCTATGGGGTCAGCCATATGGTGTATGGACCAGTAACAGTGATAAGACTATGTTTAGTGTGTTGGATGTGATGACGGAAAGGTAAATGAGCTAACCTGGATTCTGCTATTATTTAAAAGTGTTAGATAAATTGTTAATACAAGATAGGCCAAGTAGGGTAAACCTGTTCTCATCCATCTTTATATATGGTAACATCCACACCCACTGATAAAACATGTACTACCTGATTGTTATCAACAAAGTGCAATTAATATGAATAACTGCTTTAATTAAAATAAGGGGTCAGAGTTTTATTTCAACATTTCCATGTTATGAACATCGACACATAAGCCAGGTTTATTTGCTTAATGCATCATTTATGACTGCATGTTATGTTTGGAAAGCTCTAATATAAATTAAAAAAAGCTAGCTTACTCTCTCCTTTGTATTGCTTACCTTTCCAACACAAGATAAAACTAACCAAATCCCAATGTCCGATATTTAGGCAAAAGAGAAATGTCAGGATGAGTTTATATTCAACTTTTCAACTTGAACCATCTTCTTTAATTGCATAGTACATACTTTAAAAATAAAAATAAGGGACTTGTCACAATGATCTTTTGTGTTTTTAAGAGATTATATTTACACTAATTATGTAAATTGTTGACATTTTTGATTAATGTGATAGTGATAAATTTATTAAATTTAGGTTTGTCTCTATGAGCTCTTAAATGGTGCACTCTCCTACTTCCGTACACTAGACCAAACAAGAAAGTCGTAATCTCTCTATATTCGTGGGGCAACAGCCACATCCCTCATCGCTATTGGTTGTGCAGATAGCACTATGAAGAGTGTTAGATTCAGACACAGGTCATTGTACTCTTCGAATTACATTAGACAAAGTAGGATCACATGATACACTTATCTGGGATGTCAAGTTTTTAAGTGACAGAACTATTATAAGTGCTTCTTCTGTAGCTAAGATTCATTTTTGGAACAGTCGATTTGGTACTTTGAGCAAAGTTTTAAAATCCTCCATGTGCTGATGTATTAAACATTGTGTTAACGAATCTGAAGATATAATATTTGCAGCTGGCAGTGATCATATAAAATTGTCGATTGAAGAAAAGTGAGTTCTGATGGCTCACAAACGTGGGTGCAGGCACAAAGATATACGACCTCAATACTCATGATGTCAAAGCATTAGTTGTTTCTAAAAAATGGTATCTTAGCTTATGGCGGGTGTCGATACCCAACCTGGCTGAACAACATTCGAAAAATTTGAGCAGATACCCAGTATTAAACATTCACCATTGCTAATTGGCATAATCAGGTCAAAATTAGCTTCAGCCGGTAACATTTTCCTCTTTCAAATAACAACTCGTTGAAATTATGGAAGATACTCCAACAAACCAAAAATGATTCACACACTTCAAAGATTGCTCACCTTGATAAGGATGCTCTTCGTTAATTAATTATTCACAAATATTCTACAAAAATCATTTTAGGATCAGCTAGCAATATTAGAAAAAGAACATCTTTCTATCTAGCTGGGTTACACTCCACTTCTTAGGAGATTAAAACACCTCAACACCCAAGCATCTCTTAGCAAGTGCTATATACACCAATGCTAGTGTGTTAGTTATTTTTTTTCTGAATGTCGATGAGATTGTGGCTATATGGGGTAAATATAAGTTTCTAGCCACAGTGCAGGTGCATTGGTACAGGGGCATTACCAGCTTGGTTCTGTTGGCTTCAATGGAGAACGATGGCATTGATATAGCATTGGGTTTAGTTACTGGTGGAATACAGGTTGCATCACTAGATAATCCATTGATGAAAGAGTTGATATTCAATTTAAGAATTTAATGGAGAGAAACAAAAGAAGGGCACATGTTGTTAATCTTCCGTATAGGTCCGTGTGGTCAATACTTGCTGCTGAATGAAGATCGTATCGTATTGTTTTATTTGGAACATCATCTTACCAATTATTACTACCACTCCCTTGTCTTGATAACACTTTTTCCACCCACGTTTACTCTTTGAGCATTCTAGTTGTTGATACTTCACTAGTCAAGATCAGGAGCTGTATTTCCCATGAACATCAAAAAATGAGAACTTGATGTCTTTAGGTAGAGTTGTATCATCAAGATTTAATGTTAAGCGCAATGGATGTATGAGTAAAGGATTGTTGACTATTTCAACTCAAACCAGGTGTTTGTTTTTGTCTATGATAAAGATGGCTCTAATATTATAATAACATATCGAGGTCAAAGTGGTTGCAAGCACAGGGATGTGACAGATGGTTCGTCTTGGAAAAAAAACGAAAGTTTAATTCGAGGACTCTGTTCCAAATATCATGTTGAGGAATATAAGGATTTATGGTTGTTGGTGTCTTGCAGTGTGGTGAATTGATTGTGGTAGAGAAACCATGGACTGATGTGTTGAGTATTTTACCTCCAACTATACAAATTGATCGTTATGGTACATAAATTATTACTTTTTAACTAATGCTTAATTATCATATTTTGGGTGGAGTTTAATAACACTGCGCATGCTCAGTAGCTTCAGCCACGCCTAAGTATGTAATAAAAAAATAAATTTCCGCGGCAACAGCAAGAACAGTAAAGTTCACAACTCGAAAAACACTCTCTTTGTTTTGATCTTGATAGGGTGGGTAAAGTTTGCACTACTAAACTATCATATATTATATATTATCAATTTTGTCTTTTTAGAGTTAGTAAGTAAGTAAAAATGAGTCGTCGCAAGGAGACAAAAACGGCCCAAAGTCCAACCTCTAATAACTGCACAAGAAGGTGACTCACCTCGTGGAAAGAACGACAAGAACGAGCAAGAAGGAATTCCTCTTCAAAGGTACAGTTCATAACACATCTTAATATCTTTATAATTGTGTTGTCTACTTTTAGGGCAAGTCAAGATCTGCTTAAGCACTCTTCAAGTTGATGCTAATGATTCTTCCTTACTTGTTGGTAGTGGAGACGGAAAACAAACTAAAACTAAAATTCCAAGCAAACACAGAAAAGAGCCATCAAAACAGAAAGAGAGTCACAGATATGAACGCATTGCTAGATCTACGGTCAAACCTGCCTTACCTGAAATACCAGTAGTTGTAAATAAAGATGGATTGTTAGAGATTGAGGAGGAGGAAAGAAGATATTATATCTGAGTGAGTTTTGGAGTACAGACAGAATCAATGGATTTTGAAAATAAGGTATGCAATTAAAGCATATTTTTAACTAGAATGATGAAATACATTTGTTTGCCCTTAACAACTCATTTAGTTTTTCTGTTTGTTTTATACATAAACTCATTATCATGTGTATACAAAACTCTCAGAAAGAAATTCTTTGTAATAAAAAATAAAAAAACGCTTTTTGTTACTTATAACTACAACCTATTCATTTTAATTCTGATGTACCATTATTTATACCAATCCATATTGAGTTCTTAATTTGTCATATAATACATGTTATTACAATCTTTACACATTATTTAGGGTGTCCAAACTGAGTTACCACCAGAACAGTCCATTCATTATCGAATGTGTACTGAAGGTAGGATATCCTATTGTCCGTAATGCCCTAGTTTTATAATATTAAACAATTCTCTAGCTTTATTTTAATATACCTTTATATAGTCTATGTACATGTCTGTGATATTATATTTTATTTTTTCTAGAAACACCACCAATAGAATACTGGCAAGAACTAGCTGAACAACGGAGAATAGCTTTGCTGAAGCTCTTACTGAGAATGAACAGGTGAAAATTCACTATATGACTATCACTGAACTTTTATAGTACCTTTAACTGTTTATATTATGTGATTTTGTTATATGAATAATAGATTATACATTATTGACTCCTCAAATTTTATTACTTGTAAACTTTAATTATGAAGAGCATCTAACATAATGAGTTACATCTATACTGTGAGGTCCATATACACAACTATGCACAGAAAAATAGATACACCCACACAACAAGAATTCCATAAATGAATGTTAATTAACCTTTTGTATTTATTAAACATAATTTAGTTTGACTAGCCACAAAAATTAAATTAAGTCTTTATTTTATTAACTTACTAACCACTATTTGTATACATCAAATGTATAACTACATGGAATATTATAATATTTATTAAATTCTATTCCACAGTTATATGAAAAAGATAGAACAGCTACAAGAGGCGATGAAAGAGGAAAGAAACGAAAACAACAACACTCTGAATATTTCCGTTCAGTACAAACTTACCTGCAGACAGTAACAATTCCTCTTCATCTCCCTAGGCCATAAAAACAATAGATAATGTTGTATTATATTTTACAATATTCTACTAGTCATGTACAGACTGCAGAGTCTTGTGCATTATTTTGTAAGTACTTCTGTGTGTGTGCTTCTAAGATTTGTCTGAATGTATGTGAGCAACATTTTATCTTCTTTACCTTTTATTGTCAAGAAATATTGTAGTTTACTTCAGGTATTTTCAAAATTAATATTAATTTTACTTCTATATTAATTTTATTGAAAATTACTTAGTTATTCATTGATTATTATTGCTTTGATAAGTACGGTGCACCCCCTCCTTGGTCCATAAAATGGCTACTCGTACGTTTCGTGCTATGAGCCAAAATCTAGACGATGGTGTCTTTGTACTACCAGGCCATTACTGGCGCGTTGGAAAACGATATAAAGATCTCGAATGCCTCGCTTTAGGTGGCAATGGTCTCATCTGTAAGGCTGTTTTGATACTCAACACCTCCAAGAGGGTTGTCATCAGTAAAAGAGACAGTCTCTACTTCTTAAAACGTACTGCCAACGTGATCTACGTGAGCTTCAAGTCTTTCACGTCTTCAAAAAGCATTAGGAGAAGAATGTCCTATAGCAGCGTTAGTAGAGATATATTTGTGAGCCTTCTAATCACCAATTACCGAGGATACCAGTTCTATATTGTCCAAGAAGCAAAAGAGGGTACCCTGAAATTCTTCTACAGTCTAACCTTCTGCCCAATTCTGATCAAGTTAAACTTCTAATGTATCAGTTACTACGTGCTCTCAAATTTATTTCATTCAGCTGGCATAATCATCGATGTATACGTCCCAATGAATATCCTTGTCGCCGCAGACTGTGATTTAGCAGTATGTGATTTCAGATTAGCTGCTGTCAATGGCATTGAAAGTGATCCCAATTTTTGAGCTGTTACGATTTACTGACTCATATCGTGTTGAACACTTACATATTGGGCACCTGAAGTTCTTATCAATGAGGAACTGACCAGCCTGTCGTTGATGTCTGGTCCTGCTGGCTGCATTTTTGCAGAACTCCTCACTTGGATCTAGATTGTTTGGAAGTTCTGATGTTCGTGAACAGCTTGATCTGATTTTTTGGTCTAACTAGGTGCTCCCACTTTAGAAGACTTGTCATTTGTTGAAGGAGATGCCAGTCGCACTTGCTCTTAAAGCGATTTAAACCTTGTCCTTCATCATTTGAGGAACGTTTCAAAGACATCGATCCAGATGCTCGAGATCTTTTAAAGAAAATGCTTGTTTTTAACCCCAAGAAGCGTATAACACTGAGCAAGCATTGAAGCATTCTTATATGATGGACTATCATGATCCATCAGAAGAGCCTATATATAGTGCTGAGACACCGTTATCTAATGAACTCCTTGTCTCCGATCAACCAGTAGAGGCCCTCCGTTCTACACTCATTCGAGAGGTACAAGAAATTAAAGCATGGGTTAGATGCACCTCTTGACACACCTCAATGGTTAAATGGCCACCCATGGCATGTAGGTAGCCGATATAAGGACCTTGAATTTCTTTCTAAAGGAAGCAATGGTTCTGTATGTTATGCAACAGATACCATCAGTGTGAGAACGTGTCGTCATTAGTAAAAGAGATGGTCTATATTCGAAAGATTACTGTCAGCGTAACTTGTGTGAAATTCAAATCCTGACACGGCTTCAACTTTTTTATCCTGAAGATTTGGAACCATTTTCCACGTATATTGGATTTATCCTGTAATCCTCCTAATCTCACTGGTTAAAGTGGCCGCAGCTGTACGTTGTCCAGACAGCTCTTGATATAAATCTTGAAGATATTATGATATATCAACGCCTTAAAGCAGATCAGATTTGGCTTGTTATGTACTCAATTTTTTGGTAAGTTTGAAGCTATTAATTCAGCTGGCATTGTTCATCGTTGCCTACGACCTCGTCACCTTTTGTTGACTAGTGAATTAGATTTATGTTATTTGTGATCTTCGTCGTTCATTATTTGCGGGAAAAGTGAAAACTGTGGTGAGGAATACAATTGGACTGGAACATCTACCGAAGGTAGTTGGCGATACCTTTCTCCAGAGGCTATTTGTTATGATCAACAGAGTACTGCCTGTGATATCTGGTCTGCTGGGTGCATATTTGGGGAAATGTTATTGGGCCGTCCTTTGTTTCCAGCTGATGCCCATGCTGCAAATATTTTTCAAATTGGTTTTGCTACACTTGGTCGGCCTAAGATGCAAGATCTTGCATTCATCAAATCAGAAATGGGTCTTCAAGTTCTCAAAGAACTAAAAGTGGATCAAGCACGGTCGGTTAGATGATTTACTAAAGGAAAAGAATGTCAATCCACATGCTATTGACTTACTTAAGCAATGCTTCTCTTTAATCCTAATCAACGAAATTACTGCTTCAAAAGCACTCGAAACATCCTTATTTTTGCCAAACTCCATGACCCAAAAGAGGAGCAGTGTACACCGGCAAAAATCTGACTGATGAATTAGTCACAACTGAAATGCCAACGGCACAATTTCGATCCAAAATACTTGAAGAAGTTTATAAGTTTCACATCATAACAATTCTTGCCAGTTTAACTAGTGAATGTAAAAGTTTTGATATCTTCTAATGTAAATGTAATTGTGGAGGTTCTTCTCTTTAAAAATCATGATTTAGTGTGTTAATCTATCTTGTAGAATTTAATTTTTTTTTAATTTTTTTAAGACCAAAATTAAAATTAATTATTTTTGGCACGGGTCTTTTATAATTTTACTTACTTTGTCATAGCAACAGGATAATAAATAAATAAGCGCCAAGTTCCGCGAGCATGAGGGAAGAATTAGTAGTTTGAGGAGGACATGGCAGAAGCAGAAAGGTTTGTATATGAAATTATTTCTTTTTAACTGTCTCTTTGTTTGTTAGAGAATTACTGACTCCCTTTCCAAAAGAAGAAGCCCTTCAGAGAATCTTTTAAAGTTTGTTTTTTTTTATTCTTTCTTGTTGTAGAACAACACCCCCTGTACGCCCTCCTTTCCTCCCTCCCTTCCTCTCTCTCTCATACACACACACACACACTCAGCTTCAAACTTTTACAAAGGTGAGAGAAGTAGATGAAGGAACTGACAGCATAATGACGTTACTAGTTTGGTTAGTTTCCTTTATATATAACATCATAAAGTATTAACACATAGGGATCAACACAGGTAGTGATGATCTGTTAAAAGTCATGAAAGAAAGACGTAAAAAGAGAAAAGCTATGGGTATGTCATACATTCACCATTAGTCTAATAAACTTATCTCCATACACATTTTTCTTATTTATATCTAGCTTCCACACCTTGATAGCTCTTTACCATCCACCAGCACTTCAACCAACTTGGTTCACTTCCTCCTCTTACATCAACAGGCATAGAACAAGAACAAGGTAAGTAATCTAGAAAATGTGTCCTTTTTCCTTCCCATCAAGATCTCTCTGAACTACCTGCGGGGAGGTTCCAATGTCCGCCGACTCAAAGCTATACGAGAGCAAATTCGTTCAACTAGATTTGATAACCTTCCTTCATCCATGCCTCAACTCAAGTACATGTAACTAAGTATGCTACTATAATGATGTTTTGTTATAGAAACCTCTCTCTGAGAGACAACTCCCCCATATCTATTGGGTTTTGGTATAGAATGCCAGTAATCGATGGCGACTTTTTGTCGGCAAAACATGACTGAAGTGAAGAATAAGGTATAACTGTAATATAATAGATTAATATAAAAGATATTTATTGCATTAGTTATCCTATTACTCCAGTTTACTCAACTAGGTCTATTGTAGATGTGATTATGTAAGTTGATAATCATTTAAAACCATTTGTGTCCTCTGTACAAGTTTTACATATTGGATTCTAGGATAGATGCTGCCCTCACACAATATGTATCATCTGTATATAATTAATAAACTGTAGAATATAAAAAGTATCAAATAATGTGACTATTATGACATTTAGTCACATACTAATTATCGATTATATAAACAATCAATACATGTACACCATAATACCAACAAGCATATTGACAGACTTCTATGTTGTTTATTTTGTAGGTGTAGAACCAAAATCTATTGAGTTTTTCACTGGTAGTCCCTACTCCAGTCCCCACCATTATCAAAGAGGAGAAGAAACAGACATGATAGAATAACTACACTAGAAAGAAGACAGAGATGTAATGGGACAAGGGGAGAAGAGAGGAAGAGGAAAAGAGATCGTTCAGCTTTGTTTAGATGAACAAGTATTATCAATGATTGTTCCTCTTGTTTTAGGCTGCTTTTCAGGCTGTTCCTCTTTCTGAAAATGAACAGCCAATGATGTTATAAAGAGTACAAAAGTATGGGTTTACCGCGCTACATTCCATATCAAGAAAGAATGGACAGAGAAAAGAGATTTACTTTGTACCTAGCAGGGAGCAAGGTGAGTATGCATGTATCACAACATCTTTTTGTTTTGCTTTGTCTACAAGCAGCCGAGATAGCTCAGTTGGGAGAGCGTTTAACTGAAGATCTAAAGGGTCCCTGGTTCGATCCCGGGTCTCGGCATTTTTTTTTTTCCCTCGTGATACTTTCAAAAAATATTTTTTCCTTTTTTTTCTCAGTTCCTCTGGTGGAAAAGACACCAGGACAGGCTCAACCAGTTTTTCTTGAAGATCTGGACTCCATACAGGTCTACGTCCAAATGTCACCATTGGTAATCTGGGCTACATTGGAGAATAGATTACTAACTAAGGCCTGATAAAGGTATACAAAATTGAAGTTATCATTCTAGTTTGATGTTTTGTTGTTGATCACTTTAATATTAGGGTCAAGTTGGTTTGGGTGGGATGGCATGTTACTGACTAAACCATATTCGCTAAAAGAACTGGTTACCAACCCTCTTATATAGCAGAGATGAACAACACGTTTAGTACATCATGAGGTAAGTATACCACAATCAAACTTTGAAACATAGTAACAATCCTGTTTGTTAGCCTGAAATGATGTTCAAAGCCGATATTTTATACAAACAAGAAGGATGGTATGTCTACTATATACTATAGATAGTTATAGACCTATGAATACACTTAAGATTATTCTTTCCTTTAGATAATTGTAGTGATATATATCAATTGGAGTTGTTTTCTTGGACAGATCCAATTTGAGCATCATCCCTTATTTAGTGTAGAGCATGTTGTTGAGTTCAGCACTACAGAGACAATGTGAACAGTATCATGCCAACAGATAGAGGCCGACTGATTAACAATATCGACAAAAGGTACTCTATAATTGAATAATACATAAATAAACAATGCATTATTTAGTATAAAGTTTTAATATTGTTTTTTGTTTTTTTGTTTTTCTTCTAGCTACAAGCACTTCAGTATTCTATTCATAGCTTACAACAAAAACAAGGTAATCTAAAAACTCTACTGAACTAGAAGACACTCAAAAGAACTAGAAGACACTTCAAAACAGATACAGCATTATTCTCAACAATTATTCCCCACATCAGTATGACCTAATCATTTCTGTTGCCTAGATACATCAATACGTCAGCAAATAAAACAAATCATTGTACAGATTACAGCGTTAGTACTTAGCATTCCTTGAAACATGGAAATAAAAAGAGAGTACGAGAAGAACAAAGCTATGCCTCCACTAACGTAAACTAACTGTTCACAGGTACTACTGGTATGTATATCTACCAAATAATCTAATATAATTATAACAGGATTACTACTGATGCTGTTTTTGAGGAAGCTCAATTACAGAGAGATATTGATGATGAACTAAAGGAAAGAAAGTATGTTTCTACCATTTTATTATAAATTATGTTTGTTGTCTCTCTCTCTTTTCAGAGAAGACTTTGAAATTGCTAATACTGATCACAAAATGCGTTTACAAATCTGAGCTGGCTGATTGGAAAGCATATGAAAAGCCAGAGTTATGTAGATGTACAATGTATATAATTATATTGATTATTTATATTCATTAGAGAAAAGCTATTCGTCAACAAGCTAGACAAGAATCCAGCCAAACCCAACCTCCTTCAACAACTGAAGTTGATCCAAGCAGTCAAACAGAGACAGCTTCATTGATATCTATACCACCTGAAAGTTAGTCTAATAGTTTAACGTGTCCATATGTCTGTTTGTCTCTCTGTCTAGGACCACGCCCAATAGCACCACCTTCATTTAACGAACCACATGTTCGACAAGAATTGTTAGAATATTATCATCAGTGTCATTGTAAACCAGGAGAACCCAAACTTATACCTCATCTGCTTGTTGAATTATCCCAATCACACAACACACACCAAGGTTGGAAATGTACCTCTAATATTATGAAGCTGGTTACAATGTGTATATCAGTACATTATACGTTACACTACTAGATATAAATAGCTACTATAATATAGGATAGTAGTTTTCTAAGCAGATTATGAGTCAAGCCCTTGATATGCTTCAAGCATTTTATTGTCACACAAATTGAGTTGTCACATACAAGCAATAAATAGTTAACTCAATTAGTTCATTTTTGAATTAAACTAAATGTTAATATTTGAATTCCTGATTCATTGTACATCTCTAGAGATGAACAACATCGTAGAGATGCTATTGAAAAGGAACTAAATATAAATCAAGGTACTCTATAATAATAAGAAGTTTGTGCTACTAATGAATGGTGAGTAACCATATACCCATCATGTGAAGGTTCATAATGGATTGTTGTGTAGTTCTCTTCATAGTGACTTTACTGATTTCATTTTAATGACGTACTCAAAGTCAATGTTTGTTTGAATGGCCTTATAGTATTGAACTACAGGTATGTACGTGTTTCTATATGTTAATTATTGTTAATCTCTCTCTCTCTCTCTCTCTCTCTCTTCTCTCTCCAGTTCATAGATACATCCTCTCTTCTTCCTGTCATTGTCGCTCATCTCTATGTTCCTATACCAGATAGTTTCTCAGACATCACAACTGCTTGTAAAGAAAATATCAATTTAGTTCAAATCAAAGATCTAAATTTGATCACACTGCAGGTGGGAAGTGGTATTTAATCACTTTCTGTCCATTATTTATTAACTATATAATAGGCCACATCCTCCTCTTCTCCCAAAGAATGGTGAATTGATTACAAGTGGTCACATGACTATCACTGTTTGTTGGGGAGAGAGAAGATAGACAAGCTCTTTGTCCACCATTGGGCATTGGTCAAAACCAAAGGTACATATAAAATATGTAGTTAGTCATTGCTCCTCTACTTAGATCTTCTAAATTGGACAGTATTGCTCATGTTGGAGTGATAGGTGTTAATAATGTACCAATATTAAGAAATGGATAGGTAATAGTAAATATGCTATTGTGAATGACATTACCAAGTGTACATGTATATAGAGGAGGCCCATCTTGATCCTAATGATCCTAGAAATTGGGAACTCCTTCAATTATCTGAGGTATTTAATAAAGCACACTGACCTACACACAATTGTATGTTTGTGTACAAGACTGAACACTGTGTATTACTTATACAAATATTACTATATGTCATATTTATATATTTTGTCTTTTTCAGTCTATTCCTAGTACTCAAGAAGAAACTAGCTATTTTTAGATTGATCAAAATTGATGAAGATGCTCTGTTTGTGGCAGGAAGAGAATTTCAAAATAATCGTAGATTCACTTTATTACATATTAGAGAACAAGAGTAAGAATATTATTGAGTATAATCTCTTTATATTATGGCACTTTAAAGTTTGTCCCCTAATAAAACAATATATTAATATGAACTTTATTATGAGTTTATACATGTACATACTTGTTTTAACATGTACATATAGATGTGTTTCATTTTACATGTACGTGTACATTATTATTGTGTTATTAACTATAGCATCCAGCATTAAAAGGACAGTGTATACCAATGAATAAGAAGGCATTACAGATAGTCCTTTGGAAGGTACTATTGTGTAGATATCTAGTATTGAATGTCCAGTTAATTTATTGGATATCATATTACAGTTGTACTTTTATTCTCTAGTCAGTACATGACTACAAACCATATAGTCTTGCTGAATTACCTGTATCCATATTTGGTAACTTTTATGAAGGAGGTAGAGAGAAACGACTACGTTATCTCAATGAAGTCAGAGAGAGGTTCTCAACAAAGAGGGACTCATCCTCACTCTGAACTAACCCTAGAGGATGTAATACACGAAGAACTTATACCAAATATGGTGTAAGAGTCATGTACATACATCAGACCATCTACTTGTCCATTCTATTTATAAGAGATTCATTTCAATATTTCAGACACCATATCATATTTTGTTGTTATAGTCTATCTCATAGTTTCTAGTACTTTTTTCATATGTTCCTTGTTTAGTACTCTAGGTAAAACTCTGTGGATTTCTTTAGTCCTCATCGTCCTCTAAAGCCTAAGAGAAATTTTCGGCACAGACCTAAACCTCAAAATGTTCATGTCAGCACATGTGATGTGACAGTGAGAGTAGTACGTGCTATTAATGTACCTATTAGAGGAGATGAAGAGGAAGTTGTGGGCTGTGTCAGACTGGAGAGGAGATTGGGAGGAAGGCAAAGATAAGGTAGAGGCATAAAGAACTTAATGTTTCACTCTTCTTTTCTCTCCTCTCTCTCTCTCTCTCCTCTCTCTCTCTCTCTCTCTCTCTCTCCTCTCTGCAGATACTTGTTCAATCTTTTGTTGAAGTTAAATTTGGAAAAGAGAAAGATCGAACAAGCTCAGCTTATGGACCACACCCCACATTGGAATGAAGAGATTATTTTACCATTCAAGTATTTAATCCTATATAATATACATGTACAGATGATCTTACACCATCTACTATAATACAGTCCACCAGACAATGATTTCAGTCCAGCTTCACTACAGAAAATATCAGATGAACTTCAAATTCATCTCTATGATGAAGTCACTGTAGATTTATTAAGAGTAGAATATATGTAAATATGCATTTTAAAAAGATGTCTATATCTTTGTCAGGATGAGAGACAAAGAGGTACTAATGTCCATCAAAGATTTGATAGAAGTGGCTTGGATCCTTATCTATTCCATTCTCAACATTACATGCACCATCCTCGAGTGAGTTTCATCTTTCTAACACACTATTATATCAGACAATATATCACTACTAGTTTAATATTAATATAGTTTACTGTAATATGTATTTATCATTCTTGTATTGTTGAACATCTATTAGGAGAACTATAATAGTAAATATACCTAACTGAAGTTAATAACCTTACTATATACATGTATCTACATGTAGATTGAAGGAACCTTCCAATTGGACAACACCTCCTATTATTCTCGGTTATCATCCTCCACCTAATAACTCCTCTCTGTCTGGAGAAGCATCAAAAAACATATATTCAATTGTTTATATCAATAGAACCAACTTTGAGCATGTTAGCACCAATTAGTGACAAGGTAATTAAGGGGACAGCCTCATACTTTAACTTAATGTATATTGTATTTAGTTTGACAGTGCTGAGGATTCTCTCCCTCTTAGAAAGAGGAAGAAAAGGGTTAAAATCATTAGAGATAAAAGTTTCCCTTCTCGAATTACACAGTAAATGTTCATCATTACATTAACATGTACTCATGGTTACAAAATATATACTGTTTAATATGTACACATATTGAATATAACTCTATTAAACACATTATTAATATGGTATGTTTATATACTACTTTTAGGCAACTGCTTTAGATAGTAATGGAAAGAATGTTTTTCTTACTCGTTTCATTCGTCCCACAAATCCCCCCAGCTAGTCTCATACCTCCAGATTATCAAACTCTTCAAGGACTTAATCTACTACATTGTATGGTATGGGATTACTATAATAGTATGATATTAGTACTATAACATGTGATTATAGGAACAGTTTGGCTTGGTGTGTGTCACTGATACCATCTCTACCTGATGCTATATTGTTCTCAGGGACTTGTGATATATGGACTCCAGTTGAACAATCAGATGTGTGTATTAAATGGATAGATGGATACTGGATAGTTAGATGATGGTTTTTTGATTTAGACGAGAATTGAGTAACTGATTCCTCACTCTATTATTATTGTGTTAGTTATTTTCTAATATGTTGGGAGGAGATGAGAAGAACATGCTGTGTTTTGTTATGTAACTACTTTCTCTACTTGGACAGTCCAGCTTGGGTAGTTACTAGGAACAGCTATACCTGAAGGTAACCATATACTTTAGTGCATGTCACTGTTTGGTGTAAATTGTATATGTATTGTCACCATAGGTTGCCATACCTTACTGTAGTAGAATTGAATAGGTTAAGTTTATTTATTCATTTATATAGGTCCTACTGCATATGTTCTAACTCTCATCCAACACTCACTGGTAGCTATATTCTCCTGGATCCTTCATCTGGGAAGTATTTCCTAAACACATTAGCTCATATTCCATTGACTAGTATTGGCTGTCTAGTTAATAATGAAAATGTAAGGATAAAATAAACACATGTTATATTGCTAAATGTATTCTAGTATGTATATGGTGTATAAAAGTACTTGTTAGACTGTTATATGTGAATTATTAGATATGGGGTAATATTCAAGAATGGGATCATCCTAGTGAGTGACCTTTGACCTGCAGAGCAATAAGAAAATGGAGTGCAATCTTTCCTACTAACATGGAACCTTAGAATCAATCCAGGTCATATATAGTACATGACTACATGTTGTATTACATTCTCTATTATAGAGAGATATATTAGAATATCCTGGAGACAGATCCAATCAAATCCAACAACTTCAGACTAGGTAAGATAAAATGACCAGACCAACTATGATAATCTTACATCTTTATCATTAAAATTATTTAAATACTCTCTCTCTCTCTCTCTCTATAGGATAGATCAATTAGTTCATGATTATATTGAGCAGTTGAGATTACATCATATCACTAAATGGAATAGACATTGTTGTAGACTATTACTAAACCTATTGACACAGTTAGTAATTCAATGTACATGTACATACATACAATGCTTAATAAGTTTGGGCTTTGGGGGAGTAACTTACTTAAATTTAAGCAATTACAAGTTACAAAAGTTAATATAGTCAATTATGAGCGAGTATTAAGTAATCTGTAGTTTGTTGCCATTTCTCTGATCACAGGAGAGTTTCTGTCCTTTGTATGTAATCATTAGACTATACTATTTACAGGTTAGAAGAGAAACCTTACTGTTCACAAGATATCTCGCTAGAACATAGGAGACAATTACAAGAGAGTTTTTCGTGGGTTTAAGGTAAAAAACCCTATATATATATATATATATATATATATATATATATATATATATATATATAATAGTTTATAGTCTCTTACTTTACTAACAAATTTAGAGAATATTTTTATAAAGTCAATCATGATTATATAATCCTCATAAATGAACAAATTTGTTGAGAAGTGCATTGTAAAGATTATTAATTTATCTAAAAATAGAACTATTATATTTCTTCATCTTCAGATTACTGGCTATCCTCTTCATCTCCGATATAATGATACCACTCAACTACTTAGGGCAGTAGAGAGTACTGGTCTACATTTGTGTGAACATGAGAGAGTAGAATTTGCTATGGCAGTTCATATCCATGCTTATCCTAAATGATATACTCTCTGTATGGCTTATCTAGCACATTACTACATATATAGTACTACATAATGTACTGTGATATATAATCATTTGTATATATACCTAACAATTTTATTGCAAAAATTAGAATATCAAAGAAACGACATCTAATATTAACTACACATAACTCCATGAATTGTTATGAAGGTTACTAATCAAATGAATATAATATGAACGCTATTTTAGTACATTAAGGTCACTGACTAAGTTCACTTATCCCTGGTAATAGCAAATTATTATATAGTAAGGCAAGTGAGGTGGCAGTTTTTTTCTAAATTCTCACTAACTTGATCCAAGATATATGTGTAATTGAGATGTAGTAAATTGTTGTATATGTAATATAGTGTGATTATGTCACTATATAAGAAGTGTTGATTGTAAAATACTATGGGAATCCCCTTTCACTTGTCTACTTTATCGTTTATAAATGAATACTTATGGCATGAGTTTGATGACAAACTAGTGTTATATATTGATAGATACCATACAAATTAGTCTTCATACGAAGTAAAAAATAAACCTTCCTTCAGATCCTCCACAATTATGATATTCTATTATCATTCATCAAACTTATTCATGGCCCATTTATCAATTTCACAAATATGGCAACAAAAAGATCACTATCATTAATGATAAGAAAGTTCAATTATGTGCTTTTAAAATATTATTAGCATTTTAGGATTGATTTCAAGACCAATTATAATCTATCGTATTTTTGGCCATTAACATTATTATTGTTCTCCTGTGGCCCGAGTACAGCAACTATATAGTGATGATAGAACTTCCAACAATTGTAGCAACAGCAAAGGCAGAAAATACCTATGAAATATAAAATGTTCATTTTATAAGTAATTTTAGCCAACCAATCTCTTCTAGAAAATCACAATAGACATTCTCTTGGTTTACATTATCTTGATATCAATAATTATATAGATTGACTGATATTAACATGTATAGTATGTATGTATGTTAGGATATATATTTCAATGTTATTGTATTGTGATAACTGTAAATATTACTTCAGTATTTGTATGTACCACTGTATAAATTGATTGGTTGATTTAGTCAATATATAGTAGATTACATGTTTTGATTATGAGAGTAGCTATTGTTAAAACTATGACAATTTCCTTCATAATAGACCAGGCTGTTACTATGAATGAAATTCTGTAGGAATCCATGCAGTCCAAAATGTATATGTGTTATAACAACCCAACAGTTATGATGTACATGCATGGATTTAATTTTACACCAAACATTTATTCTGTTATACATCTATAGAGCTTACAAACTGATGCTGTAACTTGTTTCGAGTAGTCAGTACTAGTGGTGCAGTGAATACTACTACCCGCTGCCCTTAGCTCTAAAAAGTTTTAAGTGAAAATATTCAATAAGTTATTACTGAACTGAGGCTAATTATAAACTTACATATCATTAATTGTAATCACATGTCACTCCCATCCAGAGCTAAGAATTATTGCAACAATTAAAGCAAAGTATACCAGAGAACAACAGGATCAAAATTTCCACAAATAAAATTATTTTATTTCTGCGAAATAAATACAATACTTCGTCAATCACTTTATAGTTATTTATTCTTTATTTATACAAACTCACTCCATTAGTCCAGTGGCAAGTTTGACAATACTTAGTAATATCAAAACTACCAAACCTAGAGCAGCCAGGACTTCACCAACGATGGAGAAAACGCAGACCGAGTTACTAGCATAAGTAAGGTCTTTTTTTAAAATACAAAAAGCAAATGTCGCCAATCCCAGCTGCGTGCAGTTCGTTATTACTACGCCTATTACATTGCCAAAAAGCCCTACAGCAATCACCAGAAAAATAATAGCCAAGATATGTATTGCTATAGGAATTATCTGCAAAATTAGTTTAGTTTGAGCCATTGTGATCGTAGTCTGATAGCTGACAATACAATTGAGGAATGAACTGTTGAGACGCTTGATATTGGCGGCGATCGTCGTGTATTTATTGAAACCCAAAGATTTACCGGAAATCGTGGCGAAATAGTATGACAGTACGACAAACAAGCAATGTGAGTGATGATTTGGTAGTTATTGGATGAAATTGTTTTAAAAAGTGTGAATGAATAAGTAATAAAATTAATTCTATTTGCATCTTATACACCACTCTTAATTGATAAGGGACGTGTGTGTATGATGTATAATTATATACATTATTTATAATGGTATCTTGTATTATTTTATATTCTCAATTTATTCTCACATTAATTTAAAATTTTCATTCCGCAGTCTCAGACAGAATCCAGTAAATTTCCAACTCTGATACACCAGATCAGACTATAGTCTGGTACAACCATTCTTTGATCTAAATGATACTCCACACTATACTGTAGAACAATGTTGGAATTACATGCATGCATACAAAGTACATCTATCATTAGAAACATCAATAGGTATGTCGTGTATCTGCTATAGTCACTATGGAATTCACAATTCAAATAGTTGAGTAATATGATTACAGAAAGGACATGTATCTGGTTAGGATTATTGTCCTAATATAGACTCTATAGTAACAGCCCTTGCTGTCCAATTAATTACATAATATCATCATTCAAACAAAAATTCAATTAGTATGACTATTAATTAAGAAAGTTGCATGTGTGGTGTTTACTAATACCTGATCAAAGAGGAAAGCACTTCTCAAAATGGTATTAGCTCAAGCATAGTCCGTTAGCTAACAAATCAAAGTAGTCTGTAAACTATTACAATTGTATAACTGAAATATCATTTGAAGTGTCATCAGTTCCAGTCATTTTTCAGAATATAGAAAATATATATGGTAATATCCAATTACATGGATGACCTACTAGAGTAGATTATTGACATTTTGTCTGCCATTAATGTTGAACAATAAACTGGAACAAGCAGTCATTCTTTGGATTGTGGCAAATACTATAAATCTGTCAAGTATGACTAGATATTCTAACCAATCCTTACAATTTTATTTATGTGGTCCGTATTGAGTTATTTCTAAATTATCGTAGTGAACAAAACTTCTTTTATGAGAAAATACAATAGACACTGATAAATCAACTCAAGTTAAATAAATATGGTACTTCTGAATATATACCATTAAGTTCAGATAATTGTAAATAGTTTGGCCTATGATTGTTTCAACAAAACTGTTACAGATGTAATGTAATGATTATTGCTGCTAACTTTGAAGATTGCATGGAGAATTGACAGAATCTATGGAACTGCTCAAGATGTTTCTAGTAGTAACAAAACTCAGAAGCTTTGACCTGATCAAAAACTGATAGGATGCAAACACTATATAGCCTAATATATGGTATATAGTGAGTGATATTACTGTTTATAATACATTGATTGTGATTTAATTGATCAACAGTCATATGGGTTGCATGCATTTCTGAAAAGCATTAACAACATATATAGACTGTTTGGATTACTAATTACTATGGAATTCATACATTATACTTGAACTTAGTGCTTCTCATAAAGAATTATAGGCATATCCCTATATAAATTTCATAGTAACAACCCTTACTGGTAATGACACAACAAATCTACACACAGTTTATATAGTACAGCACTCACTCATAAACCAACATCCATGAAAATTAATTTGTCTGTTATAACTAATGAGATGTATAAGTAGAGTCTTCATATTGCACGAGTATGTTATATAATGACACTATATCATACTGTATTATATTACCAATCCATTATTTACTGTGATGTTGAATCAATATCAAGTTAATCAGAAAAGCAATGATACTCAATGTTATCTAAAAAAAAAGGGCAAAAGTTTATTCAATGCTATTAATTTGCTATTAATCTCATTGATTATATTAAGCATATCAACATATACAATAATGTGTGTAAAATGGTTCTTCTAATTTACCACAACAAAATCACACAATTTGTAACATGATTGCAAATTTTACTATATTGTACTTTTACTATATGATTTTCATGAATGGTAAATAGCCACAGTACACATGTTGACATACTTATAACCTCTTGATCTTACCACATATGACTATACAATAAACCCATAGAATAATGATGGCATAAATTATATAATAACATAAAGCAGCAATGATCAGTCTCAATCTTTCAATGTTTCTAGAGAATGTATGTATCTATATCCATTAGAAGGTGTATCATTATTATTTTCATTATTATTGATAATCGTTGTACCACATTGTGTTGTTAGTGTCAATGATGTTGGTTGTTATGTCAGTCCATCATTATATTGTTATAGGAAATAATGTTAGACATTTAATAATTCATTAACGTCAGTGAAGTTGGTCTGGCCAAAACCTGACCAACTGGACCATCTCCTACTGCCATGCATTATATGAATATCTAACCATTTTCAAATGTGGATCCACCAGGAAAAGGAACATGTCAAATCCAATCAAGTCAAGATGTAATCATCTTCAGGTTTTTCAGGCCACTCCCATGGATGTAATTGTGTTGGGAAATGGCAAGAGAGCTCACAAATTTATTTTGCTGACATAATTATGGTACATGATTTCACAAAATTTTAGATGTTGGCATCAATTTTAGGCACCAGATATGAATACAAGCCATAATTTTCATCTTACTACAATCACGATGAGTATCTAGTTCATCTAATATTCTTTGGCAACCAGACAATCATAGGAGAATCTATATAGAATGCATCCATTGATCTAGTACGCTGAGATCATCATGATTAGACTTATATGGATATAGAAGTTCCAGAACTTCAGCATTGGGTCAATTAAAAGAAAACATAATGATGCACTTTTGAGAAATGGATGATGTGTTCTGAGGATGAGAGCAGTGACTTAGTTGTAGTATTATGTACATATCACTAAACTTAATTAATTTTCATAGTTGGGTCAATGATTTTATATTTATTTTCATCAATTTAATATATTATAATAAGCATACTTATTAAATGCTAATTAGTATGTGTGTTTGCTATGATGACTACTTTTGTTTATCCCATTGTAGCTTGACTCTTGGCCATCATATACTTACACGTGTAAAAAATAAACATAGGAGTGAGCGTAAGGCATACCAAAGTAATATAAAAAGATATAAAAGTGATGTGTACATTATAGCATATGCATTTTATGTTATGCTCATGCATTTAAGGATTTAGGGTGTCAGGTTAAAATGTATACAATACAAAAATAATTGATATATTTTAATACACTACATGGTATTATTTTTTTACAAATGACATGCTATATGGCCAGTGGCTTAATAATTACAGCACCAGCCACTGCTGTGTTTTATATAATAATAATAAATATAATAAAATAATAAATAATAATAATAATAATAATAGCATAATAACGAAAGTAATTACTTAGTTAGGGTCATAGGCATACTAATAATAACTCAGACTATAAGCCTCTTTAATTAGTGATCTTAAATACTTCATCCTGTTATGATTCAATAACCCTTAATGATTCTAACAATTCTTATATAACAACTCACACAATGGAGGAAGCTTTGCAGACATATTTTCAAGAAATCTTCACACTGTGAAAATTAAAATACCTAAAAATGAGCTTTACCTAGGCTAGGTTTGACATTTTTCTTGATTGCCCTGACTAACCATTTCAGACGTTGACCTCTAGGACAAGGAACATGTGTCCTATGTATGGTGTAGTCAAGTCAAGACCTAATCAGCTCCAAGGTTGTTCATACCACTCCCACAGGTGTAATGCTAATTGGACATGTGCTTTTCTAAAAATTTTCACTCAATAGAACTATTTTAATCTCCCACATTTGTAATTGGTTCTATATATACTGTGGCCAGATAAGCAGTAGTGATTTTAATAGTACTCTGTACTATGTAGCAGGCTAACTTAATAGTTGAATTTAGTACTTAAAGCAAAACTTAGTATGCTATAAATAAGAAATTTTTTCAAACAAAATCTCATTTTATATTTACAGCTAATTAACAGTTATTAAACATGATATAGTGGACTTTATTCCTTGATGAAATGGCTAGTTTAATCTGGAACACAAGAACGCTAATATATACTACCAAAAAAATGTGAAATCGAGCCCAAACATTCTGTCCGAAAGTTCCAATGAATGGATACAAACATTATTAAGTGGGACAATAGGTATATAAAAATATAGTTTACTTTGAAAATATTGTTATTAGTAGCCTAAACACTGGTTTCATTCGCTGGTTTATACTGATTCATAATGTACACATATAAATATAACTCCATCAAACACATCATTAATATGACATGTCATATACTACTTTAAACAACTGCTTTAGATATTAATAGAAAAAGGTTTTCTTACTCGTTTCATTTGTCTTCAAAATCCCCCAGCTACACTCATACCTCTAGATTATCAGTCTTCAAGAGATTAATTTACTACATTGTATGGTATGGTATGGATTACTATAATAGTACTATAACATGTGATTATAGAGAGAGTTGCCCTGTGTGTGTCACTGATACTATCTCTACCTGATGCTATATTGTTCTCAGGGACTGTGATATATGAACTGCATCAGATGTGTGTATTAAATGGATAGATGGATACTGGATAGATAGATTGATGGTTTGATATGTGCAAGAATTGAGTAACTGATTCCTCTCTCTATTATTATTGTGTTAGTTATTTCTTAATATGTTGGGAGGAGATGAAGAAGAACATGCTGTTCTGCTATTTTCTCTACTTGGGACAGTCAGCTTAGGTAGTACTAGGAACAGCTATACCTGAAGGTAACCAATATACTTTAGTGCATGTCACTGTTTAGTGTAAATTGTATATGTATTGTCACCTTAAGTTACCATACCTTACTGTAGTAAAATTTAATAAGTTAACTTTATTACTATCTTTTATACAGGTCCTACTACATATGTTCTAACTTTTATCCAAATGCTCACTGGTAGCTATATTCGCTGGAACCCTTCATGGGAAGTATTTCCTAAATACATTGGCTCCTATCCCATTGACTAGTATTGGAAAAAGCAAGGAGAAAATAAACACATGGTATATTGCTATAATGTATTTGTAATGTATGATATTTAATTTAGCTCTGTAGTTTTCCTGTATGTTAATTTACTTTTTAATGTGCTGTATAAATATTGATTTTTGTATAATTTTGATCAGTGTGTATAAATGTGAAAGTATCTAAAGCAAAGGGAACGAGACATAACAATGGCGACGAGGTTAGTTGGTGCGCTAGCCCCATTCGAGCCAAGCAAGACGCAGTGGATATCGTACTCTGAAAGAATAGAAGAGTATCTGGTAGCCAATAGTGTAGACAATCCAAGAAAAAAGTAGCCATTCTACTTAGTAGTATCGGGGATGCTACATACGAACTCTTAGGTGACTTATGCGCTCCTGATAAACCAAACACAAAAACTTTTTGAGGAGCTAGTTGGAAAGTTAACAGAACATTTCCAGCCTACACGACAGTAATTCAGAACGTTACAAGTTCCACTTGAGAAGTCAACAGATCGGGGAGACTGCGATCGATACATTGCAGCACTGAGACGACTAGCCAAGAATTGTGCATTCGGAGACTTCTTGAACGATGCGTTACGAGACAAGTTTGTATGTGGTCTCGCTAGTGAATCAATCAGGAAAGAACTGTTGAAAGATAAAAGCTCACGCTAGAGACGCATGTGAACTGCCACAGCTATGGAAGTGGCAGCTACAGACAGCTCCCTCATGGGACAGACATGTACACAAAGAGACCCTCTACGAGTACACCGTCTGCATCGAAGGAGAGAAAGTCAGTCCCTGACAAAAAGCAAGGTACATGTAAAACAAGAGAAAAGGTGGTTACCGTTGCACAAAAGCGGGGCAGACGAATGCAAGTTCAAAAAAACGCACAATGTTATGGTTTGGGAAAAAACGGCCATATTAAAGAAGCTTGCAGATCGAAACCAAGGAAAATAAAACAGGTTGAAGAAGACATAGAAGTGAGTGAAAATGGAAATATTTTTGGAGTTAAATGGCTTAAGAAAACAAAGAGATGCACGTCAGAAAAAAGGCTCTAATTGAAGTAATTATTAACAGTCAACCAGTAAACATGGAGTGGATACTGGTGCAGCAGTAACAATCATTTCAGAGAAGACATGTAGGGTGAAAGTACAACCAACCAAGACAAAGTTGAAGTCAGTAACAGGACAGACAATGCCATTAGTAGTTGAAGCCATTGTACAAGCCGAAATAGGAGGTATCAAAGAAAGCTCAAATTGTTTGTAGCAAGAGGAAACTGCCCTTCACTGTTTGGTAGAGATTGGATTCAAGTTTTTCTATGGAGATAATTGGGCAGGAAGACTCACACAGTCAATGTGTTTAGAAACGACACAGAAAAGTAATCAGTTGCAAGTACTACTGGAAAACATACGATCAGACGGTATTCAGACCTGAGCTGGGAGAATTAAGAGAAATCAAAGCTAAACTAAAGTTGAAACCAAATGCCCAACCAAAGTTTTGCAAGCCAGTCCAGTACCATATGCAGTTAGGTAAGTTAGAGAGAAACATTACAAAGAATGGTAATGGAGGGTAATCTAGAAAAGATAGACGGAGATTACAGTGAGTGGGACAACACTACGGAAGCCAAGGCGGGCCATCCATTTCTACTTCGTAATTTCATATTCTACTTTGCAGTTTTCGATTTTTACTTCGTACTTGCTATTAAAAATGGAAATTTTCAAATTTTTTCCATGCCATGCGGTATATGCAAAGTTCCAGGGTACGCACGTGCTTCCATGCTGTTAGAAAATGAATGAAAAGTGTTAGGGCTAGTTTAAAGAGAGTGGTATCACTGACTCTACGATAAGTACTTTGATAGTCCAAGATATCTTATCAAATAAAGGATACTTGTCTTCTTTGAATGATGAAGAATTTAAATTACGTTCAGTGTCAGCTAACAGTTGGTCAAGTGTGGCCTTCTAAGATATACAAAACAAAGTTAATGAACTGACTCCACCAAAAAGCACAGTCAGAGAAAAAGGTAAGTATTTATGATAGTTTAAAATGATGTAAATCTCGCATGTAGTACATATTATGCCAAAAAACAAAAGAAGAGCTTTTTTCACATTACAAGAGAGTAATGAACAACAAAAAAAAGAATTGGCAGTGACACACCTAGTAATTCTAAAGGAGGTGGTATTAGTTGTATGTATATATTACTTAATAGTATTGTCTATTTTATTGACTCAATTTTTAGATACATTTTGGAGGAATGAGTTATGACTGTGAGTTGGAAGAGGTGTGCGAAAAACTAACATTGCTCCTCCACGTGTTGTTGACCTACCAAAACGTGCTACATACAATGACATAATAAAAAAAGGGCACGAGAGTATGTTTTTCAAGGACTGTTCTTCAGATATAAAAGACTATTACTTATCTGGTACAGCTGGGATTCCTTACAATATTGAGGATAAGGAGAATGGACTCTTGTAGATTTTATGAAATCACATGGATTTGGTTCCTAGCAAATTTAGACCTTACATTGTGTACAAGAACGTAAGGCATTTTTATAATTATGTCAATCTCAAGGTAATTTTAGGTATTAAATAAGAGTAAGAGTATGTGGACTAGAGGATAAATCTGAAGTCATGATCATTGAAGTTGAGGAGTCATTGATATTGTTTTTGTTTAATCATTTATTTTACTTTTAGGAGGAAAATTGTACCAATAGATGAGGTAGCAGATGAAGATACTAGTTGGTGAGGAGACTCCTCCTCCTTTACTTAAATTACGTGGGAACGTAAGATTTATTTACTTTTATCTGTGTTAATTAAATCTGTGTATAGGAAAAACAGTACCTCAGGAAACTTTGTGCAATTCATGTGGCAGATCATTCCTAGCTCCAGTTCCTGATACAATGTGTCACTTGCCAGATGGTGGTGTTGTATGTATGCTAGTCCAATTACAGACTGTCACTGTGTGAATAATCTCTTTGGGTTTCTTGGAATGCTGATTTCATGGAAGATTTGGCCTTTATGAAAACTGAATTAAAAATCAACTGAATATTGAGTTATGATTATACATTAGTTGTGTTATGAATATATACATTAGTTGCAGTCTAATAGTCCTCCATGTCAACAAGCATAAACTTAAGAGCTCCATTGCATCCAATACATTTCTAGGTTGCTGAAGTGAATGTTCCTCCATAAGACAAATATGCATACTCTTCAAATTCTGTACTGCATATCTTAAGAAGGTAGCCATATGTAGATTTAGCATACTCAAAGAGGTCCGTGTCAAGGTCACTATATAATCATAGTAACCTAAATTTAAGATTTCATTGTAAACACAGACGATGTCATCATGATCCATACTTACCTGACTGCTCTGGTAAGAAAAATAATATCTCTGGAATACCTCCAGCGAGGTTTTCAGCTCTTTATTGGACATATTGTTGTGATGATTCACTCAATTAACAAGATTTCTCAAATCAATTCTGATGACCTGGAATAAAACAAAATCTAACAAACTGCTTCACTACAAAAAAAGCAATATCTACATTTAAATTGATAGCACTTGGACAGGTAGCCTATAAATAGAATATTGATGTCAACAGTAGATTGAAATGTGTATTGTTTTAAACCAATAATGTGAGTTTCCCCTATTTCGGTATACGAAAACAGAAAATGTAAAACTTACATGTGCTGATCTAAAGAGTCATCCACACAACCAGATGAGATTAAATCTCTGTTGAAATTACAGCATTATAGTAAATAGTTTGTTACACTTACTTTAAAGAATGTGATCCACCAGTCAGTTAATCGAGTATGCAAATATGACCACCATGCTTCTATCCTCTTGGTATATTAAGATAACACTATAACATTAATAGAAAAAAATACAAACCTGATTAGAGCTTGACCTCCATACTAAAAACTCTTTTCACCAGCAATTCATCAGTGTGATTGCTACGTAAAAGATGGATGAAGAACACATATAATACTATTTTCTGTTCCGCGATCAGTGCGTAAGATACAAGAAGACCTATAAAATTTCAATAAATTTAAGAGTCAATTTACAAAACCAAACTTTACCATTTAAACATTCAATAGCATCAAAATAGTGTTGTGCAACAATTTGTGGATCATTATTAGAAGACCCGCAAAGCCATCCATATGATTCTTCTAGAATATCTAAAATTATAAGGTTATATGCAGTGAAGATTTTAGGATAACAAATTACCCATCAATACAACCAACCATGGTGATTCCAAATGGTTTTAGCTTGTCATATCCGTCACCAATGCCAGATAAAATTGGGCCCCCTTAAGTAGCAATATTATTATTATTCAAGACATCAACACCAATCAAGTATACGAATTACCTTGCCCTATAAACTCTACGCTTCAATCTGCAACGTGCTCGATCAAGAGATCCTGTGGATCTAAAATGGGCAGAGCATCATCATGGTATCACTAATAAGTGTTTATGAAACAGAGAATCAGAAATTAACATCAACTAACCATCTAACAATCATTTGATGTGTTATTTTAAGCCTATTCAACATACGTCTGTATCCTAAAAGTGAACCTGAGCCCTCTAACTCTTCCTATAGTAGAAATATATATATTTCCCACTAGTAATTAATATAAGTTACCAGCTCTACGTCAATCAGATACCTTTCAGGCACACACAACATACTAACCATCCCAAAAAATTTCCCTAGTCTGGTATTGCTACTCCTTTGCTAAGATAGAGGAATGAGCTGCAACATCAGACTAAATTTTACCGTAATAGCAGAACAAAATAACAGAATATCTGCCTCCTCTGCCAATGCACTGACTCCAAACTCATGCCTTAAGCGGCGAAGGTGCCTTTTACTAATAAGTACCCATGTCTTTGGAGAAGCCTTTGTATGATTCCAGTAGATAGTCCCATCATGGAATAATATATAATTAATCATTACGTGAAAACTCCTTGAAAAAAACCCTGGAGACAGTGGCACTACAGCCATTTTTCTCGAGTCCGAGCAACAGATCCTAGACACTGATAACACGTTGCTTCCCAATGGAAAATGGAAATGGAAAATGGCTTATAGCAACCTGGCTATACCGTATAAAATTTTTTTTGTTGTCTAAATAATCTGAAATTAGACTTTGTGCGTAATTTTTTTTGGGAAATTTTCATATTTTAATAGAAAAGTTACGAAGTAAAAATCGAAAACTGCAAGTAGAATATGAAATTACGAAGTAAAATGGATGCCACCGCCTTCGGCTTCCGTACACACCGATAGTGGCAGTCATGAAATCCTGATGGCTAGGTCCGATTTGTGGGATTACAAAGTCCCCCTGAACCCTGTTTGGAAGTAAATCAGCACCCACTACACGTATTGAAGACTGTTTCCAAACCATGAATGTGTGGGAAAAATTCACGAAGTTAGATCTGGCTCAGACATACAATCAAGTGCAGCTGGAAGAAGCATCAAGAGAGCTAACAGTAAGCAACACTCACAAAGGTCTGTAACCGTTGGAAAAGACTACCATATGGGTTTTTGCTTCTAACCTGCCATTTGTCAAGAAATCAGGGTAAATTTTCCATGGCTTATCCATTTCGTCGGTATTTGGATGAACATTAGTGAGGTGGAACCACAGAACAAAACATCTAAAGAATTTGGGAAGTCCTTCA
>NW_024533164.1:0-52224 GCF_016097555.1 Gigantopelta aegis
CGAGCTACGTTTATGGGGGGTGGGGGTTACAAAACAATGTACACAGGCGCATGTGCAGAAATTGAGTACCGGTGTCTAGACTGGTGAGATGTTTTTAGGGAATGTCGGGTCATGCTTCGCAAAAAAATATTTTTTTAAAAGAAAATTCGGGAAGGGGGAGGAGGGTAGACCCTGAAGCACACCCCTGTGCACACGCGCCTGCAATTTAATTATGTTTGCGGCTTAATTTACCAACAGCCCAAACGATCACGGGTCTGCAAGCTGCTTTGTTAATCGATTTCCAAAAGGAACTAGGGTTCAAGTTTGATTTGAGGCTGTTTTTATTGTGGATATATTCCTGCTAGCCCCCATTTACATTTTCTTCACTATCTGTAACAATAGAATTATACATGTATGTTTACCACCGATTTGACAAATGATCGTTAGTCATTTCGTCTGCGTTGGGAGTGATTTTCGATAGGAACGTACGCAGGCACGTGGTAACAATATCCGGGTGTGGTTTTAATTAAAAAAAATTATGGTATTTCCATGTTTAAACATCACAAATTTTAGCTTCTCTCAATTATAACCTTATCCAAATGTGTTGCAGGTTTGTAGATTAACTAAACTTAGTGTTCATTTATACGGGCTGAAATGGGGGTCTGCGCAGGGCTCACCCTGGATCAAAAATACAGTACCTGTAGCCAAATTATTAGCCAAATGAAATTTTTATTAGCCATATTGAAAATGCTTTAGCCAAATTTGTTTTACGCAGTACTGTATACAGTATTTATATATGAATATGAAAATGTATCTTTTTTAGCTAATTGTGTAGAAACTGGAATAAATAGGAATAACAAAATCTCAAAATTTCAGCAGAGGTAGGGTTGAGATGGGGTTATAATATGCAGTATCTTCAGAGTTTGAAGCCAGTAGCCTACCCCATACACCCACCCCCACTTCTAAGGCCTATGACATTAAATTACAGAAATATGGGGGTGGGTTGGATGTTTATGGATGGTGTTGTTTTTTTCTTTCTTCCTTTTTTCCCAAATAAAAAATTGAGAGGTTTTTTTTTTATCTATAGAGCTCATTATTTCTTTAAATAGCAATCTTTATGTTAGTTTGAATTGCTTTTTTTTTTATTTTTTTTTATTTTTTAAGTGACATATCAATTCCCCACCCCAAACAATTTCATAATTTGTGCCATGTTGTTGCGGTTGATTTCAGCGTCGTGTTCAACGCTTGTTGTGATTTCTGCTTATAAAATACCTCGGCTAAGAATGCCGAATTTACAGTATACTCCATTTGTTAAAACCCCCTACAAAAAAACAAAAAACAACAACAACAAAACACCTTTAATAACATTAAAATTTACAGTATTTTTAAATCCAGCTAACTTATTAAATGTCACCTCACAGTCTTACAAATTTATATCTAAAATTATCTAACAAATATGATTATTGTAAACTAATTTTATTCAGTGTACATTTAACTGCAATTTGTATAATTTAAATACTGCATGTTCATTTCCGGCGATCACGATCTGCATGCGTGGTCTCGACCATGGGTACGAAATTAACAAAGACAAAGGAATAAACAAAAACTGCAGTTAGGTATTCATTGATGCGAATAACTTGTTTTTCTACAAATTTACATCAAGATTTACTTTTGCGTAATCGTATTGTTTAATGTCCGAATTATATACGGCGCTCGCATTTATGTAATATACACTATTGATTTACAAGTACATCATCTGACAAATTATATACGGCGCTCGTGTTTATGTAATATACACTATTGACTTACAAGTACGTCATCTGCCAAATTATATACGACGCTCGCGTTTACGTAATATACACTATTGACTTACAAGTACGTCATCTGCCAAATTATATACGGCGCTCGCGTTTCCGTAATATACACTGTTGACTTAAATTACAAGTACGTCATCTGCCAAATTATATATGGCGCTCGCGTTTCCGTAATATACACTATTGACTTACAAGTACGTCATCTGCCAAATTATATACGGCGCTCGCGTTTACGTAATATACACTGTTGACTTAAATTACAAGTACGTCATCTGCCAAATTATATACGGCGCTCGCGTTTCCGTAATATACACTATTGACTTACAAGTACGTCATCTGCCAAATTATATACGGCGCTCGCGTTTCCGTAATATACACTGTTGACTTAAATTACAAGTACGTCATCTGCCAAATTATATACGGCGCTCGCGTTTACGTAATATACACTATTGACTTACAAGTACGTCATCTGCCAAATTATATACGGCGCTCGCGTTTACGTAATATACACTATTGACTTACAAGTACGTCATCTGCCAAATTATATACGGCGCTTGCGTTTACGTAATATACACTATTGACTTACAAGTACGTCATCTGCCAAATTATATACAGCGCTCGCATTTACATAATATACACTATTGACTTACAAGTACGTCATCTTCCAACAAAAATCAAAGCCTTAATCTCAGACAGTCTTTGGTTTGAATTGATATTTAAGAAGCCAATCAGATGTCTTTAAATTGATATCCAACATGTATCATATCTTCATGTGCTAATATCTTACATTGTTGCCTAAAACATTTACGCAGAGGTAAGCTTGGTGATTACTGTACAGAATTCATATTTGTTTAGTGCATTTGACACTGTTCTTTTACCATTCTTAGTCGTTATTGTTAGGTCTATAAACCTTCGGACTACTGAACCTTCGGATCATTGAACCTTCGGACTGTTGAACCTTCGGACTATAGAGATGTAACCCCTCCAGCCTTTAGAAGAGGTCAGTGTTTTTGTTGTTTTCTATAAGTGATAATCATCATCATATGCCTGACAATCTCATCTTTCTTCGTCCCTTAGTTAGGTCAATATATCTGAGGCACTTGCATCCATGGATCATTTAAATATTTTCATTGTATTAATAAAAATTAATAAAAAAAATGGTGGTACATGCACCAGTGAATCTTTGATTTTTATATTTGCAGTATGCAATTTGTTTAATGACTACTATAAGTCTGAAGTGAAATGGCTGCTAAAATATTTTACATATAATTATTTAACATTTATGTATTGATGTTTTGTATGCTAGCTTTCATGACCAATAATTATTTTTGTTATATGTCCTGTCTATAGTGTGTCCCACAGGGAATGCCTTTTTTTCATGCTTTGAAATTTAGTACAAGTAATTTATTTCTTAGCCAATTGTTTTCTAAATTGGACACGAAAATGGTATTTTTTTTGGTTATTTACAAAATACTTTTATTTTCTTCTTATGTCAAACAAAACTAAAATTATTTAAAAAAAATATTTTTGTAGGAGGATGGGATGGAGTATATGCATTTAAACTAATTTCTTGACAACTACTGGACCATTTCCAGCTAAATGTGGTGGAAAGCTCCCTTAATTGACCCACCAAAATCATGAATTTGGTTTTTCTGACCCCCCCCCCCCCCCCCGAAAATGGATATGGTGGATGATGTCAATAATTTACTTCGGTGACTGTTTAGTGCAGTGGACCTCTTATTATAAATTTGGTACTTTTGCAGTCTCATTGACATACATACATGTGTATACTGTCAGTTCTTTTTATATAATTACAGAAATACTCCACGATGAGGAAGATTTGTTTGTTGCAGCAGTATCTTTTACTTCTAATACTCGGCTGTTCAACGAATTATTGTAAGTTATGCTATATTCCTTCTGCAGTAATTTTGTATGGTCATTGTTTCATTGTTGTCATTGTTTCACTTGATGATCTCATGAAATCCCTATAATTTTGTCATTATTTATTATACTGTTGTTCTCGGGTTTTCCTACTAATATACCAGGATTTTAATAAAGCAGGGTGCTTATTTGCCATATGTTTTACATCAGTGCTGGATACTGACAATTTGTAAAAAAAAAAAAAAATCTAAAACCCAAAGAATCTAAAACCAAATTTATTATTCAAAAGTGTAAGTAATAAAATACAGAGAGTAGTATAAATTAACAATTCTAAAATGAGCTTCATAAATTTTGTATGGCACTACCATGAATGTTATTATGTATTTATTATCCACAAACTGTGGTTTAAAATATGATTGTAATTGCTTTACTGTTGATTTTAATAACATTCAATATTACAATTATATATATTAATGCTGCTGGATGGTGTCAATTTTACAAACCACAACTGCTTCAAGCTTGCAGCTGCTGTAGCCACTTCTAACGTGAGACGTGTGCCATAACACTTTTCAATGTATTGTTATAATACAGGCAATAAAGATAGCATGTGCATATACAATATTTATGTAACAATTTATTGTAAACCAAGTGGATTAAATCTATCTATCTATCTGTCTATCTATCTATATCTGTCTATCTATCTTATCTATCTATCTATCTATCTATCTATCTATCTATCATGATATAAATGCCTCGAATATCTCCCCAGGAGGTACATGTATATATCCTAGGAAATACACCCCTAATTGTGGGAATATTTCCTGTTAATTCAGAGTACTTAATAATTGTATTAGGATATTTTAAAAATACTTTGTAATTGTATTATAATTATTACTTAAAAATGTTTTATCTTTGTTACCTGAACCAACAGTACTTGGAAAGAAATCTAGGGAATTGATATTGCATATGCAATCAAAATGAATGAATGCATGTTTAACGACACCCCAGCACGAAAAATACATCGGCTATTGGGTGTCAAACTATGGTAAATGCAAAAAACTAAAGTGATGATCAACATCAATATAAAAATTCAACAGTTAAATAAAAACACAGTGTAAAGAACTGTGTAAAAATACAAATATCACAAATATATAAAATTAAAATTTAGAGTAAAATTCAGTATCATGTAAAAACTGCAATAAAAGTTCTGGATGGAATCGAAAGGATTCCATCACAGTTCGTGGTCCAAATATATCTTTTCGAATTTCTTTCACAAACTGACTCCACCAAAATGTGACGCACCGTCAGAAGACACTAACAATGCTCACACTGAGGTGGAGGATCCTTCTTCAAGATAAATGAATGGGTCAAGTAAGTGTGACCGATGTGGGCATGACACAAAACTATTTCATCCTTCCTGCACTGTCTATAGGAGTACTGCCACTCTCCCAAGACCGGCTTGATAGCATGAAGCTTGTTCGCAACCTCTCCGTCCCAATCACGTTGCCAAGTCGAAAAGATAAATTGGTTGATATTGAGTTTAAAATCAGTATACGGCACACCAATCCTGGCATCAGGTGGGTTTTGTAGTGCACTTAATTATGTCCAATTTTGAGGTGTCATGGGATTTTTTTGAAGAAGGCAAACAACCATCATAAAACAATTTATTATACCTCACAGATGAAGAAAACTGTTAGTGTCAGTCTTGTATTTTTAGCCAAGTGTCAGAATCATGTCATCAAAGATGGAGGCCATTTTGAATTTTGTATTTATTTAAACTGGACGATAGAACACCTATTTCTCAGCTAATTTTCCCAAACAAGATATAAAAATAATCAAAATAATAAAACAATGGTCATTTCAGTGTTAAAGGTAATAGACATGAAACATTCTGTTTCTTTAATGTAGTAAATTAAATGCCCCATCGCTAGTTATTAGGCACACTAAAATGTGTTGGGCTATTACACTTCTTACCATTAAATTAGAAATAACTTACAACTTATTACCTAATCCATTGTGTCTCTTCCTCTGTGCTTGTAACAGAAAAGGTGTTTAGGCTACCTCGGAAGTTAGGGTCAGTAACTATGAATATACTTGTGCAGCTCATTTTCTTTACACTTAAACATTCCTAAATTAATTCTGATACAGTTGTTAAATATGCTTGGTCATATCATTTGTATCATAGAAAACCTTTAAAACATATGTTTTTCTTTCTTTTATACATTTTTATGTGTCATCAGTACCAAAAATACATGGAATCCTGGAAGCACTTTCAGGGCATAACATTTGGCAAGCACAATTTTGTCGTTCGTGTTGGTTATGTAAAACCAATATCAACATAAACGATGGAGTGTTCGTGCCAAAGCTGTAATCGTTCATCAGAATATGTTTAAAAAAAATTATCACTGTTTCTGGTGTGAGAAAGATAAAATGTATCCATTTGAAATCAACATCGCAGTTGATACAAAGTCGGCACCGCAGTAATACAAAATCGGCGCTGTGTTTAGAAGTCTCGAAAAAGTTTATTAACATAGTTGCATGTTTCCTTTGATCATTTCGCTACTTGCATAAACTCCTATGCTGTTCGGAAATTAAAGGGACCAACATATAGGCAATTCCACGACGAAGCAGACAGACTCAAAATTTAAATATCAATTATTTTGATGAATGAATGTGTTTTATGATAAAAAATATGATGAAGTTCATGGATAAACAAAAACACAAATTGTGGGTCCGATGAAATACCGAAATGATCTGAAAAGGACTGACATAGGACCGAAATGTGACAGAAAAAGACCGAAATGTGACAGAAACGGATCAAAATGGACCATAAAGGACCGAAATGGGCCAAAATAACACTGAAATGAGACTTTAAAAATCATAACAGAGTTGATAGTACAGCTTAACTTTTACCCAGAACTGTAATTCCATACTATGCAATTACTCTATTGTAGTACATTAATATTATGTAAACAATTAACATTGTATATCTTAGATTGCATATTTCAGAAGTTTTGACAGCTGTAAGTGACACGCACACACACAAAAGACATGTGTTTGGGTATTGGTAGACATGTGTTGAAACCTAAAATGTCCCAACTGCCCAAGATGTCCCAATTGGTATTGGTAGGAGATGTGTTGAAGCCTAAAATGTCCCAACTACCCAAGATGTCCCAATTGGTATTGGTAGGAGATGTGTTGAAGCCTAAAATGTCCCAACTACCCAAAATGTCCCAATTGGTATTGGTAGGAGATGTGTTGAAGCCTAAAATGTCCCAACTACCCAAAATGTCCCAACTACCCAAGATGTCCCAATTGGTATTGGTAGGAGATGTGTTGAAGCCTAAAATGTCCCAACTGCCCAAGATGTCCCAATTGGTATTGGTAGGAGATGTGTTGAAGCCTAAAATGTCCCAACTACCCAAGATGTCCCAATTGGTATTGGTAGGAGATGTGTTGAAGCCTAAAATGTCCCAACTACCCAAGATGTCCCAATTGGTATTGGTAGGAGATGTGTTGAAACCCAAGATGTCCCAACTACCCAAGATGTCCCAATTGGTATTGGTAGGAGATGTGTTGAAACCCAAGATGTCCCAACTACCCAAGATGTCCCAATTGGTATTGGTAGGAGATGTGTTGAAACCTAAAATGTCCCAACTGCCCAAGATGTCCCAATTGGTATTGGTAGGAGATGTGTTGAAGCCTAAAATGTCCCAACTACCCAAAATGTCCCAACTACCCAAGATGTCCCAATTGGTATTGGTAGGAGATGTGTTGAAGCCTAAAATGTCCCAACTACCCAAGATGTCCCAATTGGTATTGGTAGGAGATGTGTTGAAACCCAAGATGTCCCAACTACCCAAGATGTCCCAATTGGTATTGGTAGGAGATGTGTTGAAGCCTAAAATGTCCCAACTACCCAAGATGTCCCAATTGGTATTGGTAGGAGATGTGTTGAAGCCTAAAATGTCCCAACTACCCAAGATGTCCCAATTGGTATTGGTAGGAGATGTGTTGAAGCCTAAAATGTCCCAACTGCCCAAGATGTCCCAATTGGTATTGGTAGGAGATGTGTTGAAGCCTAAAATGTCCCAACTACCCAAGATGTCCCAATTGGTATTGGTAGACATGTGTTGAAACCTAAAATGTCCCAACTGCCCAAGATGTCCCAATTGGTATTGGTAGGAGATGTGTTGAAGCCTAAAATGTCCCAACTACACAAGATGTCCCAATTGGTATTGGTAGGAGATGTGTTGAAGCCTAAAATGTCCCAACTACCCAAGATGTCCCAACTACCCAAGATGTCCCAACTACCCAAGATGTCCCAATTGGTATTGGTAGGAGATGTGTTGAAGCCTAAAATGTCCCAACTACCCAAGATGTCCCAATTGGTATTGGTAGGAGATGTGTTGAAGCCTAAAATGTCCCAACTACCCAAGATGTCCCAATTGGTATTGGTAGGAGATGTGTTGAAACCTAAAATGTCCCAACTACCCAAAATGTTCCAACTGCCCAAGATGTCCCAATTGGTATTGGTAGGAGATGTGTTGAAGCCTAAAATGTCCCAACTACCCAAAATGTTCCAACTGCCCAAGATGTCCCAATTGGTATTGGTAGGAGATGTGTTGAAGCCTAAAATGTCCCAACTACCCAAAATGTTCCAACTGCCCAAGATGTCCCAATTGGTATTGGTAGGAGATGTGTTGAAGCCTAAAATGTCCCAACTACCCAAAATGTTCCAACTGCCCAAGATGTCCCAATTGGTATTGGTAGGAGATGTGTTGAAGCCTAAAATGTCCCAACTACCCAAAATGTTCCAACTGCCCAAGATGTCCCAATTGGTATTGGTAGGAGATGTGTTGAAGCCTAAAATGTCCCAACTACCCAAAATGTTCCAACTGCCCAAGATGTCCCAATTGGTATTGGTAGGAGATGTGTTGAAGCCTAAAATGTCCCAACTACCCAAAATGTTCCAACTGCCCAAGATGTCCCAATTGGTATTGGTAGGAGATGTGTTGAAGCCTAAAATGTCCCAACTACCCAAGATGTCCCAATTGGTATTGGTAGGAGATGTGTTGAAGCCTAAAATGTCCCAACTACCCAAAATGTTCCAACTGCCCAAGATGTCCCAATTGGTATTGGTAGGAGATGTGTTGAAGCCTAAAATGTCCCAACTACCCAAAATGTTCCAACTGCCCAAGATGTCCCAATTGGTATTGGTAGGAGATGTGTTGAAGCCTAAAATGTCCCAACTACCCAAGATGTCCCAATTGGTATTGGTAGACATGTGTTGAAGCCTAAAATGTCCCAACTACCCAAAATGTTCCAACTGCCCAAGATGTCCCAATTGGTATTGGTAGGAGATGTGTTGAAGCCTAAAATGTCCCAACTACCCAAAATGTTCCAACTGCCCAAGATGTCCCAATTGGTATTGGTAGGAGATGTGTTGAAGCCTAAAATGTCCCAACTACCCAAAATGTCCCAACTGCCCAAGATGTCCCAATTGGTATTGGTAGGAGATGTGTTGAAGCCTAAAATGTCCCAACTACCCAAGATGTCCCAATTGGTATTGGTAGGAGATGTGTTGAAACCTAAAATGTCCCAACTACCCAAAATGTTCCAATTGGTATTGGTAGACATGTGTTGAAGCCTAAAATGTCCCAACTACCCAAAATGTCCCAACTACCCAAGATGTCCCAATTGGTATTGGTAGGAGATGTGTTGAAGCCTAAAATGTCCCAACTACCTAAAATGTCCCAACTACCCAAGATGTCCCAATTGGTATTGGTAGGAGATGTGTTGAAGCCTAAAATGTCCCAACTACCCAAGATGTCCCAATTGGTATTGGTAGGAGATGTGTTGAAGCCTAAAATGTCCCAACTACCCAAGATGTCCCAATTGGTATTGGTAGGAGATGTGTTGAAGCCTAAAATGTCCCAACTACCCAAGATGTCCCAATTGGTATTGGTAGGAGATGTGTTGAAACCTAAAATGTCCCAACTACCCAAGATGTCCCAATTGGTATTGGTAGGAGATGTGTTGAAGCCTAAAATGTCCCAACTACCCAAGATGTCCCAATTGGTATTGGTAGGAGATGTGTTGAAACCTAAAATGTCCCAACTACCCAAGATGTCCCAATTGGTATTGGTAGGAGATGTGTTGAAGCCTAAAATGTCCCAACTACCCAAGATGTCCCAATTGGTATTGGTAGGAGATGTGTTGAAGCCTAAAATGTCCCAACTACCCAAGATGTCCCAATTGGTATTGGTAGGAGATGTGTTGAAGCCTAAAATGTTCCAACTACCCAAGATGTCCCAATTGGTATTGGTAGGAGATGTGTTGAAGCCTAAAATGTCCCAACTACCCAAGATGTCCCAATTGGTATTGGTAGGAGATGTGTTGAAACCTAAAATGTCCCAACTACCCAAGATGTCCCAATTGGTATTGGTAGGAGATGTGTTGAAGCCTAAAATGTCCCAACTACCCAAGATGTCCCAATTGGTATTGGTAGGAGATGTGTTGAAACCTAAAATGTTCCAACTACCCAAGATGTCCCAATTGGTATTGGTAGGAGATGTGTTGAAGCCTAAAATGTCCCAACTACCCAAAATGTCCCAACTGCCCAAGATGTCCCAATTGGTATTGGTAGGAGATGTGTTGAAGCCTAAAATGTCCCAACTACCCAAGATGTCCCAATTGGTATTGGTAGACATGTGTTGAAGCCTAAAATGTTCCAACTACCCAATATGTCCCAATTGGTATTGGTAGGAGATGTGTTGAAGCCTAAAATGTCCCAACTACCCAAGATGTCCCAATTGGTATTGGTAGGAGATGTGTTGAAGCCTAAAATGTCCCAACTACCCAAGATGTCCCAATTGGTATTGGTAGGAGATGTGTTGAAGCCTAAAATGTCCCAACTACCCAAGATGTCCCAATTGGTATTGGTAGACATGTGTTGAAGCCTAAAATGTTCCAACTACCCAATATGTCCCAATTGGTATTGGTAGGAGATGTGTTGAAGCCTAAAATGTCCCAACTACCCAAGATGTCCCAATTGGTATTGGTAGGAGATGTGTTGAAGCCTAAAATGTTCCAACTGCCCAAGATGTCCCAATTGGTATTGGTAGGAGATGTGTTGAAGCCTAAAATGTCCCAACTACCCAAGATGTCCCAATTGGTATTGGTAGGAGATGTGTTGAAGCCTAAAATGTCCCAACTACCCAAGATGTCCCAATTGGTATTGGTAGGAGATGTGTTGAAGCCTAAAATGTCCCAACTACCCAAGATGTCCCAATTGGTATTGGTAGGAGATGTGTTGAAGCCTAAAATGTCCCAACTGCCCAAGATTTTCCATGTATGTAAAACGTGTATTTTTGTATTTGACAGATGGAAAAAGCAAGGCATTAATACAAAGATTCACACAGACAAACACATACAATCAACACACAGACAGGAACATGTGATATTGCTCAAATATCTTTGAGACAAAATATATCGCCAAAAATGTCAAATTATGTCATGCCCATCTGTGATAGAAGAAATTCTGGATACACTACATGAACAGTTTGTGATAGGGCCCACTGGCATAACCATCATATTTGTATTTAAGCACTATTATATAAAACTATGTTTTCTGATCTAACAAGTCGCATACGCACACGCACAAGCACACACAGACATTATCTGGACTTGATTATATACCCCCAAGCCAATTTTGGTATGTATATATATATATATATGAATATATGTATGTGTTGAAGGATGTGTGGATACATGGATGGACGAATGGGCAGTTGCGTGGAACCTCATCCCTGAATGTCTGCCATTGGTAATTTTCTTACCCCAACCAATGCCCCACAGACCGTGCTATGTACTGTTTTGTCAGAGGGAAAGGACGTATAAAAATCCCTAGCTCCTTTTTGGTAAGATTAACCATTTCGTTCTCAGCCAGTATAACAATAAATGCAATATGCTTGGTATGTTGTTAAATAAACCCTTTTTTGTCTTCCTTTCTATCCAGCCACACACATATCCATCCATTCATCCAAAGAACCATCCACCGATCCATTTATTACTTCGGAACAGATATGTCATATTTCTACCTGTCAGATGCCATTTTCCAATATCATTTCATTGCAGTACATTACATTAAAATAATCTTTGAAATATATTTAAAAAATGGATAATTTTTCTACTGTACAAACACAAATACACACACACACACTCTCTCTCTCTCTCTCACTCTCTCTCTCTCTCTCTCTCTCTCTCTCTCTCTCTCTCTCTCTCTCTCTATATATACACACACACACACACACACATATATAGTAATATATAATTATATATATACTCACAGCTAAAAAGAAACTTTACAAGTATTAATTTGAATTTGTGGGGAAACGGCAAATAATAAGAATAACATTATTTGTGATATTATTTAATAGTTCACTACCAAATATAAATCATCAACAAAAGCAACTTGGCTGCAGGTAACAATTACGTCATGATGTGAAAGTTACACGTGGGGTCAAAAACCAAATTTACACTGAAATGTCACCCATTGAAGTCGAGCAAAATGAGGTATTTCAGACTCGATAATGCCTCTAATATCGTGTGTGATCCCCATGAGCTCGGATACATGCATGCACATGTCTTCACATAGATGTAGTCAGCCTTCTGATTACGTCATTCGGGATGTGTCGCCATTTCTCAACTAGGGATTGTTGCAGTTGTTGTCTGTTGACTGGGGGCTGTTGTCTCTGTCGAGTCTGGCGATCAAGATAGTCCCAAAGATGTTCTATAGGTGACATGTCTGGAGAGTGTGCAGGCCATGGGAAGACGTTAACGTTGTTCTGATAGAGGAAGTCCTGAACAATGCGAGCAACGTGAGGTCTCGCATTATCCTGCTGGATCATGATCTCTTGAGGCTGTTGCTGTAGGAATGACATACCAACTGGTCTTAGCACTTCATTCCTGTAACGTAGAGTGTTCAGATGGCCATCAATGATGACAAGTTCAGTGGTCTGATTGCCACAGATGCTTCCCCACACCATCACACTACCACCTCCGAAAGGTTCGACTTCATTAACGCAACAACAGGCTGTACGTTCACATCTACGCCGATATACACTCTTATTCTCCCATCTCCACGGAACAGGCAGAACCTACTCTCATCGGAAAAGAGGACCCTTTGCCAATCACGAATCATTCAACGCCTCACATGCCTGGCCCATCGAAGTCTAAGCCAACGGTGTTGGTCTGTCAATGTGGTCCCACGGTAGGGTCTGTAGGCTCTGATACCAGCAGCACGTAATCTTCTTGACATGGTGTGTCTACTCGCACAGTGGGTGAATGCCTATGCCGGTGATGACATCACCGTCAGAAAACGATTACGTAGGTGTAATGTTCATAGGCATTGGTCATCCCGTTGAGTTGACACACGTGGTCTACCCGTTCTTGGCCTGTTGGTATCGAGTTATCAGGTTACCAACAGCAACTCTGGAACATCCAAATGTCCTTGCGACATGAGCGTTAGATGCCCTCATTTGTATCATGCCTATGGCTCGCTCGCGTTGTTCTACAGTAAGTCGTGGCATTCTTTTGGTGGTTTTCTATCAAATGCATACCCTACCAGTATCCTGGCTCATTTTAATACCATTATTGCACGGGTGAATTTCGTAGGTCCTGGAAAACATGATTTTGATATTGTTTTTGCTCGGCATGAAAAGCATGTGAACATCTTGTTTTGTGCTACGGGAGTTTTTGTGACCATGTGCACGGGCACATTTGTGATTTTATCATGGACTGCAAACTAGAGCAGAGAGCGAACATCAAATTCTGCGTCAAACTTGGTGAATCTGATTCGTCATGTGTATGGCAATGAAGCAATGAGTCGTGTGAGGTGTTTTGAGTGGCACGCACGCTTCATGAGCGGCAGAACATCACTGGATGACAACAAGAGGTCTAGGCGACCTTCCACGAGCTCAACCCTGAAAATGTGGAAACAATTCGGCAACTTGTGCATGAGGATCGTCGGAGATCCATTAACGACATTGCTGTCATCGTTGATGTGTCATACGGAACAGTGCAGGCAATACTAACATCTGATTTGAACATGCACCGCATTGCTGCAAAGTTCGTGCCTAGGCTTCTGACCCCCGATCAGAAGGAGCTCCGTGCCGAAGTCTGTCAAGATCTCCATCAGCATGCCCTGGATGACCCAACCTTCATGTTAAGGGTAATCACTGGGCATGAGACTTGGCTCTACGGATATGACCTGTAGATCAAACAACAGTCTTCGCAGTGGAAGAGCCCAACATCTCCACGACTGAAGATGGTGAGACAGGTCCGCAGCGCGACCAAGAGCATGCTCATCGTTTTCTTCGACATTCGCGGGGTTGTTCACTGTGAATTTGTCCCCGGGGGCCAGACCGTCAACAGCAAGTTCTACTGCAATGTTCTGAGGCGTCTGAGGGAGGGCATTCGGCAGAAACGGCTTGAACTGTGGCACGATGGAAATTGGATGCTTCATGACGACAATGCACCCTCTCACCGAGCTCTCGTAAATCGTGTTGTCGTTATTATGAACAGCATTTTACCGAATTTCTAAATTGCAATGAATCCAAACTGATTTGTGTTAAATTATATCAAGGTTTTAAAATGTTTGATAAATATCATCTACAGATCAATATTATACTTGTTTAACCCTAGAACGCCTGAACATATAAACAGCGATGTGAAAAATATCACAGTTGGTGAACAATCAACAAACAATGTAAGAAAAACAAAAAATATAATAAAATAAAGTTTTGGGATTTTTTGTCCAAATTTAGGGACCGTATCATATATGATACATTAGGTTGTAAACAGTTAGTTCCCAATGTATCATATATGATACGGTGTCGAATATTTGTGCTATTTTACGTTGCGATCAACATTATTTCATCCCTCTCAACTGTCGTCATTATTAGCAGACTAAAAAACCAGAACATATTCAACAGGTGCTAATGTAAAATGTTAACCATGTTATTTCATGTATGCCATATTTCTTCTTGTAAAACGAAACTGATGAACTCCAACGAAGAAATGCAACAAATTTTCCAACTGTAAACCTGCGAAATGATCAAATCATAACAATAAACTTCTTAAAAGAATTAATAACAATAACTCCAAAGATGTGAGTTTTTAGAACTAGGTCCTATCACTGGTGAAATGCGTAAAAACTATTTCTGTCTTTGTTCAAACAGAGGTGGACTTGGCATTTTTGGCATTTCACATAGCTAAAGAACGGTTTTGCTGCAGGACATAATTTGCATCGCTGGCGAGATTTGTCCCATGTTGGGAAATGGTTGTATTCGTCGCTCCGAACATCAGGTGCGGCCAATTTGGAGGATTTTGGTCGTTTCACCGGTGGAGATTGGTGTAACGACCGGTCTTCCTCAGACGGACGCCCACGTTTCTTTTTCTCTTTTCCAGCACTCGTCAGTGATTGGGCACACAATGCCTGGAACTTTCTCAATCTCATGATTTTTCTCTTTTCTGTGCCAATTTCACCATGATACCTTCGGTACACAAACCAGGCATTTACCAAAGCAATGGTAACAGAATACCAGAAGAGGTATAAATACCATCGAGCCGATCGCAAGTTGTACTTGTACATGGATGTGCACATGTTGAGAAGATCTATGCCACCCATAAACTTATTGTACTCTTCGACAATGGCAGGTTTGTCAACAGTTTCATTTTTTTTTTCTTTTCTGTTCCAACGTCTCGCTTGTCCAACTGGGTCTGCACAAACGTATGACGATATCAGGCTGACAGGTCGGTTGTCAACCCAACGAAGACAAACCGTATTTGTTTTTTCTTCAACCATGTACTCGTAGTGCCCACGCTTATTTTTTTTCAGTTCCTTATCATCAGATAATTTGCAATTTTTTACCCTATTCATGCGCACAGTGCCAATGTACCAAATCTTTCTTTTTTTTAATTTTTCTACAAGTGGTATAGACGAGAAGTAGTTGTCAGCAAATACTTTGAAATGCCGATCTGATGGCAAAGTATTTGTCAGCTTCTCAACTACACCTGCAGCGAGACCAAGTTCTGATTTGTCATCTTTGAAGGCTGCCTGGTACAAGTCAAAGTCATAAATATAGCCATCAGACCCCGACCTACCCCATAGCTTGAATCCCCACTTGTGAGGTTTGTTTGGCATGTACACACGCAAATGTGACCTACCCTTGAAAGGGATAATGATTTCATCAACAGATTGGCACTCTTCTGGTGGTATAGTCATGCAGTTTTTCCGCATCGCCTCAAACCAACTTCTAATTTTCCATAATTTGTCTTCTTTCATTTTATCTGTTGCATTGTTATTGTCCTCAAAATGGAGCCTCGATAATAATTTCAGAAATCGATCCCGTGCCATAACACTACAGATGGAACTATAAGCTACTTCCTGTTCCCAGTAGCATTGTGCATTAGGCATCTGTGCGAGCCCCATGAAAAAATATATCCCAAGCACCTGCTCTAGTTCCTGAGGGGTGGTATTGGTAGATTTTCCATCTTTTTCAACACTATACTTGTTGGTTTCTTTGGCCACTGTGGCTAACATATCATCTGTAATGAACATTTTAAATAGTGAATACGGTGTTATCTCGCCGTCACTTGATGTAGGCAGTGGTGGCAATGTTGTATTACCATGGAACTTGGTATCTGATGGAGGGGTAAACATTTGCTTACACCACTTGTAATTGTTAGGTAGTGTTAGTTTATTGTTAAGCAGCTGTTGTAAAGGTATGTCATCATCACTGTCATAGTCGTCCGTTGTTTTCTTTCTTTTATTGGATAACTCAATAAGTGGCACATCATCATCCCTGTCACTATCAGTGACATGGTGATCCCCAATTAGCCAGTTAGTGTCATCTGGGTCTTCATTTTCAATTTCATTTTCATTCCCATCAATTTCACTTAAGTCGCCATCTATTATTTCAAGGGCATCTTTCAATGTAAAATGTTGCTCATTCATAATGAAATTGATGACAAAAAATCTGAAATGGAAAACAAAAATCTACTAAAAAAATATTCTTTTATTTTACTTATTTTATTTAGGCTATTTATTTATATAATTTATTATTATTATTATTATTATTATTATTATATAATAAAGTTCTTGTTTATAATAATACATATATATATATTCATTATTATTGCTGTGCTATAGCATTTTTAAAACACTGGCGTGTGACTGTTTTAGAGTTTGTATTTTTGAAATTCTGGTATGAGACACTTAACTTTAGTGACGTCAAACCACGAACGCCTGACGTATCATATTTGATACGCGTAGTTTGGCGCCTTTTCCTGTACATGTTAAAATGTAAGTATCAGATTATTTCAGTTTACTGCATTCTTTGTTTATTACTACAAATATACATAGAATTTACTAATCAGTCCCACTCACCTGCGTGTTACATTTCTTTATCAAACATTTCTTCAGATGCGAATGTAGCCCTTCTTGTTTTCGTCCATCTTTCGACACTAATTCTCAAAAAATACGATAGGTGGCACTAGTGTTCTGTACTAAATGTGATACATTAGGCATTTGTGGACAATGGTACGTTGATTGTACAAACTGTTTTATATTTGTTAATTTTAATTAACCTAATTTATTTTGCGTATCATAGCCTACATTGAAATTGGTTAAATATTAACAAACAGACAAAATTCTTCCCCAAAAGAGATAAAAATGTTTTTTTGACAAGGTCGATTTTCATGGTTCGGTCAGGTTAGAACAAAGAAACCTAATTTTTATTTTTGCCTTACAGGTTTTAAGTTAGTCCAGTAGCACACAAAAAGTATATTTTCATATTTATCATAGGAGAAAAGCTATGAAAATTGCTCATCTTAGATTTTCGTTTGAATATTGTTGCCCATTAATCTTTCATTTGTATCTGGACTACTGAAGAAAATCATTAGTGTAAACACTAAAAGCACACAAACGACATATTGGTTCAAATTTTATGCCCCGACTTTGAGGGGGGTATTGGTGGAATTGACTTACCTAACACATTGTGCATAAGCATTAAGGATGCCTCTCAAGAAAGTGTTGTCTCATATCTCCACCACACCCCCCCCCCCCCCCCTAAAAAAAACCCAAAACATTTATCTATGTTTGCTTCAAAACTACAGTAAAATCCTGCAGAAAGCTAGTTACCTTAGCTGTAGTGAGGAGGAAGCTACACTCTCACAACTATTACTTTGATACTACTGTTTTAGTACTCTGTTTAAAACGGTTCACAAATACACAGCATTCATAGCGAGGACTAAAACAAAATTATGATTATATATACTACATTAAGCCAAAACATTATTATGTGCTAGGTAACATATGACACAGAAACACACGAATACACACACATACGCACACACACATTCACTTTAGACATTCCATACACCTTCTAAGAACAACACTTGGTATCCTAGAAATATGAATGAAGTGTGGTAAAAAATAGGTGAGGTTCAAAAAGAAGTATGGCAAACAGTTTTTTTATTTATTTTTTTATTTTTTTATTATTTCCAAACAAGCTACAAAGTTGTTGGGTTTTTTGTTTGTTGTTTTTTTCTGTTATATTTTCAAAGCAAAAACTATAAAGAAAGAAAAGGTTACCAGCCTTATAAAAAGAAATATTTAGGATTTTATGTAGGCCCATCAGCACTACAAAGGTTAAGCCACTTGGATCCGCGACAGGTACAGTATAGTACATGCGTTAATCTATTTCAATAATAAAATAAACCGGTGCCGCCACATAAGTATGTGTGACATGCCACGAGAATGTTTTGTGATTGGTTATTGAAAATAATGTAGGTGAAGGTATTACCCAGACAAGTTCAGCAGATATTCGTAGCCCATCATTTACATTCACACTGGTAATACATGGTAGATATTACGTAACCACCAGCTTGCCAGAGGGCATATTCACTGGGATGGTACAAAATGACTGCGCACGTTACATATAATAGCCGTCATATTTAAGCATTTTATTAATTAACTATACAATTATACTTGTTGATATTAAACAATAATGTGCGTTATATATCGTTGAATATGCATACCAGGCCAAATGCCTTAATTGTCCCTTCCTTTAAGGTCTCACTACACAGATCATTTCCGGGTGAGTTTTCATTCACACGGTCCACTATAGTTCCTACTTGTGACACATGTTATGGTTCACATATTCACTTCTAGGAAATGGTGAAGAATTAAAACAATATGTATGTTTAATGGTAAGCCTTCTGGCTGTATTTTGCCCATGTTATTTTGTAATATTGTGCATCAACCTTTTGGGACATGGGTGTATAGCGCAAGAGACAGCTGGAGTGAATCGGTTAATGAACCACCTGTTCGGACCGGTGCTACAGCCAGATGCGATCATATAGCAAAAAACTGAGATGGAATTGTTCTCAATTTTGAAGTGAAAATAAATGCTTATATAATGTATGTTCGCAATAGTGTATGTTGTTAGTGCCAACGAGAACCTGTTCTATTGGCAATCTTCATTTGAAGTTGGGCAATTTAATATGGGTTTCAATGGCAGATGACATCTGTGTAGTGAGACCTAGGGTTACGTCATAGCCAAGCAGACGACAAGTCTATGTCCTCAATGAATAAAAGCCACTATCATTTTTGAAATGGGTTTGTTGAGCCAGAACATTACAGTTTACCATTAAAATCATTTTATCTTGGGTGCCAAATAATATATACACCGCCTTTACACAAACAAAACTACTTTTCATTATTGATGAAGATGGAAATAAAATGAACATAATTATTTTTTTTATCCCACAGTAGGGGATCACTAAAATTTATAAACATCTTTATTGTTTTTCATATATCTTGAAATCTTTATATATTTTGATTTGTTTGTTTTGTAGGTGCTCGTATTCTTTCAAAGGACAGAACTATACCAGTAATTGGTCAGCCACTGACTCTAACATACAACAATAATGAGATAACAGACATTACAGATACAGTTCGTTTCTTTGTGAATACATCTATAGAGGGAGTATGTTTGAAGAACCACGGAACGTGTGGCTCTGGAAAAGGAAATAATGTCACGAGAATCTCGTCAAATGTAATCAGACTTGAAATACCTTCGTTTAATGCATCACGGCATACTGGTGCTTGGAAAGTACAGGAACGATCCAGTAGCACCAATGTATATTCAAATTATTTGAATTTAACACCTCCATTTGCACGTAAGTAACAATTTGAAAACTAGCAAGATTGTTTTCATTATGATGGGGTGAGGGGTGGGGGTTTCCAACATTCATTCTTTTGCTTGCCTAAAGGCCACCACAGACCTTTGCAACAAGGTGCAATTTTTGTTGCATGCATGCAACAAAAATCTTACGCCGTTGCATCATGTGTGCTAGCCTGCAATGCAATTTTTGTTGCATACAACTAAAATTGCTCCGATCAAACATGTTTGATTTTATTGCATGTAATTCCATCTAATTGCACGCTGTCGCAAACGTGTGTGCCTTCAATGCAACAAAACGTTGACTCAATAATTTAAACTGCCAATGAACGGACAGATAGTGATCACCTGACTCAAAATGGCAGCCTCCAGCAGCATGTGGTCTTCAGAAAAAGAGGATGAATTGGTGGGGGGTAGACTAAAAGAATCCTTCATATGTGTCCATGTGAGACAGGGCTATATATATATTCCACCCGAGGGTACATAATTTGTTGTCAGGAACGAGGCTTGCTGAGTCCCTGACATCATATTGTGTACCCGACGGTGGAATAGCCCTGTCCCACATGGATACATAATGGAGGATTATTTTTCTCCCATCCAGTAGATGAAAAACAAGCATTTTGGGAAAACGTGAAAAACCTACATTTTTTATTTTTTATCTTACAATAAAATAATCATAACCATTGAAAAGATCGTACCCAAAAATGGTTTATACTAAATGTATAAACCGAAAATGATGGTATAATTTCATTATGACAGCAGGTTTCCTTGTTTTTATGAAATATAAAAAGCATTTCTTTCTTTATTTTGCCGTTTACGTGATATGTCACCCAATGTTAATATCAGCTCGAACAAGAGAAGTCACGTGGTCATGCAAGACCGATTTATTCTGCATGGGCTGACGTCATGGAATACGCTTGTCTTGTCTAGGGATGGGAGAAAATACCATGTCGTTTTGACACAGCATCCCCATAATATAGCAACATGGCTAAAAGGGAGATGTGTCTTGCAGAGATGAAATCTGTGCTTGGAACACCAGGTATGTTTATAGAGGTTTTATGCACAAAATGTGTGGTTATATCCTATGCGGGACGACTTCAGTGCTACTTTACATATATTTACTCTTCTATGTCATAAAAAATGTGGTTTAGAACATGTCTCGATCACCACCGTGTAAACAAATACGGGGAAAAAACCACCATTTTGACTGTCACGTCACTGCTAGACCAAAATTGCTGGTTGTCGCATGTGTGTGCGGATCGGTGCAACGAGAAAAAAAATTGCTTGCAATCGTGCAATTTCAATTGCATGCGACAAAGTTGCCAGTGTCTGCGGTGGCCTTAATTTGCTTTTTCCATTTAACTTATATGTACTTTTTGTGTTGTGCGCCACGAAATGAGCCTGTTATAATAGTCTAGTAGCAGGGGACATGGGCCTGTTATAATAGTCTAGTAGCAGGGGACATGGGCCTGTTATAATAGTCTAGTAGCAAGGGGACATGGGCCTGTTATAATAGTCTAGTAGCAAGGGGACATGGGCCTGTTATAATAGTCTAGTAGCAGGGGACATGGGCCTGTTATAATAGTCTAGTAGCAAGGGGACATGGGCCTGTTATAATAGTCTAGTAGCAAGGGGACATGGGCCTGTTATAATAGTCTAGTAGCAAGGGGACATGGACCTGTTATAATAGTCTAGTAGCAGGAGACATGGGTCTGTTATAATAGTCTAGTAGCAGGGGACATGGGCCTGTTATAATAGTCTAGTAGCAGGGGACATGGGCCTGTTATAATAGTCTAGTAGCAGGGGACATGGGCCTGTTATAATAGTCTAGTAGCAAGGGGACATGGGTCTGTTATAATAGTCTAGTAGCAAGGGGACATGGGCCTGTTATAATAGTCTAGTAGCAGGAGACATGGGTCTGTTATAATAGTCTAGTAGCAGGGGACATGGGCCTGTTATAATAGTCTAGTAGCAGGGGACATGGGCCTGTTATAATAGTCTAGTAGCAGGGGACATGGGCCTGTTATAATAGTCTAGTAGCAAGGGGACATGGGCCTGTTATAATAGTCTAGTAGTAGCTAGTAGCAGGGGACATGGGCCTGTTATAATAGTCTAGTAGCAGGGGACATGGGCCTGTTATAATAGTCTAGTAGCAGGGGACATGGGCCTGTTATAATAGTCTAGTAGCAGGGGACATGGGCCTGTTATAATAGTCTAGTAGCAGGGGACATGGGCCTGTTATAATAGTCTAGTAGCAGGGGACATGGGCCTGTTATAATAGTCTAGTAGCAGGGGACATGGGCCTGTTATAATAGTCTAGTAGCAGGGGACATGGGCCTGTTATAATAGTCTAGTAGCAGGGGACATGGGCCTGTTATAATAGTCTAGTAGCAGGGGACATGGGCCTGTTATAATAGTCTAGTAGCATGGGGGGACATGGGCCTGTTATAATAGTCTAGTAGCAGGGGACATGGGCCTGTTATAATAGTCTAGTAGCAGGGGACATGGGCCTGTTATAATAGTCTAGTAGCAGGGGACATGGGCCTGTTATAATAGTCTAGTAGCAGGGGACATGGGCCTGTTATAATAGTCTAGTAGCATGGGCCTGTTGTTATAATACATGGGCCTGTAATAGTCTAGTAGCAGGGGACATGGGCCTGTTATAATAGTCTAGTAGCAGGGGACATGGGCCTGTTATAATAGTCTAGTAGCAAGGGGACATGGGCCTGTTATAATAGTCTAGTAGCAAGGGGACATGGGCCTGTTATAATAGTCTAGTAGCAGGGGACATGGGCCTGTTATAATAGTCTAGTAGCAGGGGACATGGGCCTGTTATAATAGTCTAGTAGCAGGGGACATGGGCCTGTTATAATAGTCTAGTAGCAGGGGACATGGGCCTGTTATAATAGTCTAGTAGCAGGGGACATGGGCCTGTTATAATAGTCTAGTAGCAGGGGACATGGGCCTGTTATAATAGTCTAGTAGCAGGGGACATGGGCCTGTTATAATAGTCTAGTAGCAGGGGACATGGGCCTGTTATAATAGTCTAGTAGCAGGGGACATGGGCCTGTTATAATAGTCTAGTAGCAGGGGACATGGGCCTGTTATAATAGTCTAGTAGCAGGGGACATGGGCCTGTTATAATAGTCTAGTAGCAGGAGACATGGGTCTGTTATAATAGTCTAGTAGCAGGGGACATGGGCCTGTTATAATAGTCTAGTAGCAGGGGACATGGGCCTGTTATAATAGTCTAGTAGCAGGGGACATGGGCCTGTTATAATAGTCTAGTAGCAAGGGGACATGGGCCTGTTATAATAGTCTAGTAGCAGGGGACATGGGCCTGTTATAATAGTCTAGTAGCAAGGGACATGGGCCTGTTATAATAGTCTAGTAGCAGGGGACATGGGCCTGTTATAATAGTCTAATACTAGTAGCAGGGGACATGGGCCTGTTATAATAGTCTAGTAGCAAGGGGACATGGGCCTGTTATAATAGTCTAGTAGCAGGGGACATGGGCCTGTTATAATAGTCTAGTAGCAGGGGACATGGGCCTGTTATAATAGTCTAGTAGCAGGGGACATGGGCCTGTTATAATAGTCTAGTAGCAAGGGGACATGGGCCTGTTATAATAGTCTAGTAGACATGGGCCTGTTATAATAGTCTAGTTGCAGGGGACATGGGCCTGTTATAATAGTCTAGTAGCAGGGGAAATGGGCCTGTTATAATAGTCTAGTAGCAGGGGACATGGGCCTGTTATAATAGTCTAGTAGCAGGAGACATGGGCCTGTTATAATAGTCTAGTATCAGGGGAAAATGTATCTATTATAATAGTCTAGTAGCAAGGGGACATGGGCCTGTTATAATAGTCTAGTAGCAAGGGAACATGGACCTATTATAATAGTCTAGTAGCAGGGGACATGGGTCTATTATAATAGTCTAGTAGCAAGGGACAATATTTCAAAATCTGAGGTAACTGGAAGTTGGTTCACATGGTTTTTACCTAGATAACCAATTGTTCGGTTACGTGAATTATATTTGTCTAACCTGTGGGTTAACTGATCGGTTACCTCAAAGTTATATTGAAATTATATTTTAAATACATAATTTTTAGCTCCTACATAAAGTTAAAACAAAATACAAAAGAAAACATTTTATAAAACAGATTCTTTAATGCTTGCTAAAGTTAACAATATTGTAAAAGGACTGAATATCAGCCCCATTACTGAAACAAAATAGATACACTTCCAGTTCCTTTTCTCGTTTTGCGGTGACCAAGTCAAATCTGCGCTAATCTCCGAATCCAATTCACGCAAGCATATAACATCCGAATCTATTTGGATTCATGTGAAATATTTCCAAAAATTTATTAAATTGAATAATCAGTGAGTAAAACGTTACCGAATGAAAAAAAAAAAAAAAAAAAAAAATAATAAAAAAAAAAATAATAATAAAAAAGTATGGTTATATCAAGCTTCAGTTTAAACTTGCTTCAAAAGCATAGCATACATTCGAATCTGTGCATGTTCGAAACATAGTGGTTTATCAAGACTAGTCTAGCTTGGAGCCAAGCGGTGATTGGCCCATTTCTATGAACCAAATTACCAACAAAGAGAACCGAAAGGAACATGTTTGTTCAGTTCTTACATAATAACAATAGACAGTAATTAAGTGTTCCCAAATTTGGTAGTACATCAAACATTTCTATGTTAGTTCGCTGTTATGTTCCTAACCTTGAACCTGCTCTTTTTAATCAATACATATTTTTGTCGGTTGTGGAAATATGCTTCGGTAACATCCATACAAACATTGAACCAATGCGCAAAATATATCGGCAAAAGTATCCCATGCGCTGTTTACGAATAAGCAATCTTTGAAAAGTAATGGGCTTTGTTCAGCCAGACCAAGCGGAAAAACATCCGCCAGACTGGTTTGTGCGGTTCACGGTAAACCAAATGGCCACACTGGAAACAGATCAAATTTGCAAACGTTAATTGGCGAAACGTTTGCTGGCTGAACTTGGGGCTGGTTAGTTATGGTATTGTAATGGAAACTTTCGCCTCCGTCTCAGTTACCGTTACGGGATTTGGATGCCATTTCTTCATAGCAGCGCCACCACAGATTACAGCAGCACGTTTCCCGCCAATATTATCGCACGTTTCGTTTAAATAAAGTTGTTGTTGTATACATATTTAAGTTTCTTCACGACTGACATGCAACAGGCGCAATAAAGATGTATTATGAATTGGTAATCCCTTAAAATTCGCAATGTACAATATCGTCTGGCTAGCTGTTCTTATCCCTTGACTACCATGTTGGTTGTAAGTAGTTTCCTCCGCTATCTTCTTCGGAGCACTGCAGAAACTGTGTCGAGAAATATATATTTTTTTACATACATAATAGTGTTAACTGTAGGTATTTTAAAAGCATATACTGTCCGAGACGAGCTCATGAGGAATATTTGGTGAGCACTAATCGTAATACAGTGTTAATAATAACAATAAATGTATTAATTAAATTCTAAGACTACACTATTAGCACAAAGTGTACATTATTTACAGTTCTTCATAATAATGCACAAAATACACACTAATATTAAAATACTTTAAAAACCACTACGGTCGATGACGGTCACTTTTCACACCCTTATTTTGGCTTTGTACAAAATAAATATCCTACAGTAATTTCACATGAAATCCATATTTCGTAAATATAGTACAATTTTTTTAATCACAAGATTTTCTTCAGAGTGAACTGCATTAGTAATGTTCAAAAAAATAAAATAAAAATTCTATAGCAATTTTGCATTGCAATGTTTTCAGCATTCTTAAAACGGAAATGTCATGCACCCAGTTTAGTGTTCATTAAAATAAAAATTACTGGCCTCGGTGGTGTTGTGGTTAGGCCATCGGTCTACAGGCTGGTAGGTACTGGTTCAGATCCCAGTCGAGGCATGGGATTTTTAATCCAGATACCGACTCCAAACCCTGAGTGAGTGCTCCGCAAGGCTCAATGGGTAGGTGTAATCTACTTGCACCGACCAGTGATCCATAACTGATTCAACAAAGGCCATGGTTTGTGCTATCCTGCCTGTGGGATGGTACATATAAAAGATCCCTTGCTGCTAATCGGAAGAGTAGCCCATGTAGTGGCGACAGCGGGTTTCCTCTCAAAATCTGTGTAGTCCTTAACCATGTCTGACACCATATAACCGTAAATAAAATGTGTTGAGTGCGTCGTTAAATAAAACATTTCTTTCTTTCTTTTTTTCACTAATATATCTGAACAGTATATGCAAACAATATTTTATAAATAATATATATATTTATTTCCAACTGTTAGATTGGATTCTAACACATCCATTTTCCTCAGTTATGTCCTGTTCAGTGTCATCTTGATATGTCATGCAACATTCAGATGGGATTCTGAAAAACAAATGTAGTCTGGATAGATCTGCTATGTAATTAGCTATTGTTTATTATTAATGTAAACATTTAGTTCTTTCTGTTAGTTTTAAAAAGACTACCCTAGAGAATCATAGCCTACCAAGTTTCAGGTGTGGGGAATCAAAACTTCAAGAGAAAAATTACTAATTTTCAGTTAAATTTTCAAGTTTACTTTTTTACCTGGTATCAATCAAATCTCAAGGATAAAACAGACTGAAATATTCAGTGTTGACCTTTAATTTTAATTATGAAGAAATCAAAAAATAAAATACATGATATATATTTGAATCTAAAGAATCTGTACCAATTTTCAGGCCTACAAAATATAAACTATTACGAAAAGATAAAGGGTGTTGGACTGGGAGGGAAATAATGAAATTAAAAAAACAAAACATACATGCATTTGCAATGTACATCATAGAACTGCATGCAACTCCTTTCCAGCTATAGGGGTAAAGCGCTCGATTGATGCACGGTTGACCCATGATCGATTCCTGTCGATGGGCCCTTAGGGCTTTTCTTGTTCCAGCCAGTGCACCACGACTGGTATATCGAAGGCTGTGGTATGTGCTATCCTGTCTGTGGGATAGTGCATATAAAAGATCCCTTGCTACTAATGGAAAATTGTAGCAGGTTTCTTCTCGCTTAATTAATGACTAATTAATCATTGGCTATTGGATGTCAAACATTTGGTAATTCTGACTCGTAGTCATCAGAGGAAACCTGCTACAGCTTTTCTAATGCAGCAAGGGGTCTGTTATATGCACTTTACCACAGACAGGAAAGCACATACCACAGTCTTTGTCCAGTTGTGGTGCACTGGTTAGAACGAGAAAAAGCCCTGCATGCTTGTCAGTGACCATACATGTGATATCAGATGCTGTTCAAATGTAAACTGGAAGTTACTTTTTTTATTATTAAAATGTTTAATTCAAGATGCTCACTCAAGAATATGGGCGGACAAGGAAGAATTGAAAAAAAAAAAAAAAAAATTCTAATGTTAAGGAAAGTGTAATAGTTATTATCCTGAAATAGATGTTTTAAAAATTACCAACCAACTGTCATGCAGAGATTGCATTTCCTACTAACCTGATAACACATGTTAAAGTTAATTTCCAAGTGATCTGGTATAATGAAACATTTTTGAATAATTATGTATAATGGCTTGTGACATTGAACGACCACCTCTTAACTTATGCATTAAGTCATGCATCTTAAAACAAGATTATTGTTTGCTAAGTACATACCAGTCACAAATATTTCCAGAATGTGCTGACGATTTTTCTGGAAAAAAAAATATATATATATATATATATATATATATATATATATAACTTGTGTTTCTTGTAATCAAAGTAAATGTCCATTTCATCCTCATGCAAACCAATCCATCCCCAAAGGTATGTCAATATCCTATCCAAGAATTTTCCTGTGTCAGTTTAAGAAGTTTTGTAGTTTTTTTCAAAAGAGAAGACAAGCGTTTTGAAAAGAAATTAACTGGCATGGGGCAAAAAGGCTTGATACCACACCCCAGTCAAAGTAATATGAAACAATTTTTATAATATAAATACAAAATGCAACCAAAGATGTGTTGTACATATTTGGGGGCATCCATACCGACAGTTGGGGGTGAAGTGAACAGAGTAAACAAGTAACACAAAATATAATGGTATAAATATTTTAATTTTATATATATTCTCAGCAAACAATAAGTATGCATCGATCGGCAATTGTTGCACGATTTCGTATGATATTTCATCTTGGTAAGTGCTATCCTGTTGTGGGATGGTGCATAGATAAAAATATATTGCTACTAATTAATTTTTAGCAGGTTCCCTCTCAAAAGTTATATGTCAAAATTACCTGTTTGACATCCAATAGCCAATGATTAATAAATCAATGTGCTCTAGTGGTGTCTTTAAACAAAAACTTACTTTTTGTATAGACAATGAATCCATGACGTTTTGCCCCCAGTTTGACCTGTTCGCCCCATGTACCAGTTCGCCCCCAACTGTTTCCTTGTTCACCCCCAACTATTTGTCAGTTCGCCCCCAAATCCCAATTATTTGTTACTTTTAAACAATTACTGTATTGTTTCTTTAGAGGCATGTTAAACCGTGTGTGTGTGTGTGTTTCTTTTCTTAGAGGGGAGGGATTGTCGTCTTTCCACGATTTGGTTGGATCCTGAGTCAGTGCGGGCACATTTGACATAATCACCAGTTTAATTAATTAATTAGTACATATAAATCTTTATGGGGGTGAACTGGTACCTTTGTGGGGGCGAACTGGTTAAGCACGCGAGAGTGAACTGACATCCGATTTGGGGGCGAAACGTCTGGTACCCTAAACAATTGAGGTTTATTGTAGCCCAAACCAAATTTTACTTTCAAATAATTAATTTTGTATGTACAACAAAATAAGGAAGACTTGCCAAATAACCAATTACCTAAGCCAAAATCATTTTTATTACCTAACATAATATTTGGGGAGGGGGCGAACCCTCTAATAGTTGGGGGTGAACTGACTGGGGGCGAACTGGTTCGGGGACGAAACATATGGTACCCCAAAACAATATATATTACTAAGTAAAATAAAAAATGACTGCTACTTGTGATACTTTAAATAAATTAAACCAATTAAAACTAAATTAATTTGTAAAAAAGAAAAGAAAAAAAGAAGACTGCTGACCTATCAGAGTACGTGAAACTGGTTATGTGACCTAAATCGCCCCCAAAAAGCATTACTATCGTTGTAAAAATCTGTACCCATCGGTGAAAAAAAAAAAAAAAAATCTGTAATAAATGCATCAATTTGGCATCTTAAAATATTTATTTTGCATTTAAATGTATTATTTATGATGTCAACGTGATCTATGTGTATTTAAATTGCCCCCGAAAAATATGCCTTGATCGGCCATTTTGGAAATTTTCTGTGTCATGACCCAATGTTGCATCATGTAGAACACGTTACATTCGTTCGATTGTTAAATCACCGATATACCGGTCGCAAATTTTCTGGCAGAAATACGTCGTAGGTTAAGCGAGGAACAGGGTTGTTTTGTAATGACGTCATAAAGACAATTTCTGTAGCGTTCATATTACGTACCATCTTCATAAATCAAGGCTAATATTCGTTCCTCGTATTCAGCCTTGATACATGTAGTCAAGATTACTGATATCCACTACTAGTGCCCTATATTGGAAGAAAATTTGTGACACCGATTATGTCCCTTACACGATGACATCGCTGACCAATCACAGCATCGGTAACATGTGACAATCTTGAAAGCAATATCAAAAATTAACCGCTGAAACCTTTTTTTTTAACATATCGTGACAAACATGACACGTTTCCACGGACGCTGACGCTGCCATCTTTGTTTACAATAACAAGGGAATCTATAAGGAGCGTTGCGATTCGTTGCAATCAGATCTCATCGCATCCAATGAAATTTAAGCATTTTGTGGCACGATTTCTTGACGACATGTATCAAGGCTGAATACAAGGAACGAATATTAGTCTTGATTTATGAAGATGATTACGTACAGAAGTCGTTAAATACTGAGAAGTTTTTATGTCAGAAATGAACATATTATTCTTTATTAGTCGTTATCTAATCATGAGAGCAGGTTAAATATGTCAAATTACACATCTATGTTCGAGCCGCTAACTGTCCGACCACCCATCGTCTCTTAATGGGCTACCTAATTACGTCACCAGCTGGTGATGTTTATAGGCTTATTCTTACTACAAATGTGACAATTTCCTATTTAAAATCAACCAGCAAACAGTTTAATTAGAATAGGGATAACCCTACTGTGTTTTCCGATTTGCTAACGCGTCGCCAATAAAACTAAATTTGCGACAGTAAAACCACCGATATACGTCCGCAAATCGGAAAACACAGTAGGGTTAACCCCTAAATAACGTTAGGAAAGTTATTGCATGAAGTTGACATCAAAGGACCTAATGAAGAAAGCTCGGGCTTCATGTCTGAATGCTCGTAGTGTATTGTTTGTACTGCGATTAGCGTCGTGCACCCTCCTCTAATTACTCCAAGGCCTATACGATCCCTGGTTTGTTTCGTCAGCATGCAGTTTACCGCGATATGACGTCACGACCACTCCCTATAAAATCCTACACAGGCTAGCGCATTGCGTCCTGATCGTTTATACCGACGTAATATTTAATCATGGCAGGGAAGAAAGATTTGTCCGCTTTCGGATTTATCCGTAGGTGTACATGTACCAACGATAACGCTTCAAGGCCCCTCCCTAATACCGGCACAATGTAGTTAGAATTCGCTCCTCGCCAACCGCTCTAAGAACAACGATGAACGCCCATCAAAATGTCCACGTGTCGAACAAAATTAAAAGCGGGCCTCCCCAATATCCAGCAGTGATGAAGCGGGAGTCGTTAATACAAGCGGCACAATCTCAGCGGTGCAACGTAGATTGCCTCTCAACAGCGAGCGGTAATTTTTGACAGACAGCCGCTCGTCACTTCATCATTGGCAATTTGCATATTATGATTTTTAGTAAATCTTAGTCCTTGCGAGTAATTGACAAGGGTCCGGGCAAATTTCATGCAGGGGAATTGTCTACTGCTGGCTGTTGGCATGTTGAAAACCATAAATCGAGAATAATAGTTTATGCAATGAAAGACGGCAAAATACTATCCCCAGATGCCAGGAAATCGCATCTATATGAGCTTTTATTTTCAAAATTTTCCGGGTGAGATTAGCCCACTGGCCACACACATTTAGGCCTATGATCATCTAAGCCCTACTACTTCAGCGTGACCGGTGCCGGTGCGGCAGATCATGAGATAGATTATGGTTAACTTTATTTAAATCAACTATTAAATGCCAGAAAAAAAGCACCTGTTGTGACTTAAGATTTACAAAATTTTCCGGTGCGAGAGGGGGCGAACCCCTCTCGAGTTCACCCCCCCACCCCCAACCCACCGTGGGCCTCATATGTCCGCCAACCTGGTCGCATAAAAGTTGGAGAACACTGATATATATATATATACAGGGTAGGCTACCACTCATATATATATATATATATGAGTGGTAGCCTACCCTGTAATATTTTGTTTTTAGCCCCCCACCCCCTAAAATAAATCCATACTGTGATCGATAAACATTGTGATGGGGATCACCTCCCCCCCCCCCCCCCCATCAGCTACTTTTTACAGATCTTTATTATGACAGGTGTGTCGGGGTGGGGGAGTCTATTGAAAGTGAGGAGATAGTATGGGATAATTACAAGATGATCCTGTTTTAATCATATATAACCATATGTATCAATATATCTTGTAATTATCCCATACTACCCCCTCACTTTCAATAGACTCCCCCACCCCAACATTTTTTTTTTTTTTTTTTAATTATCGTAAATACTATCTAAATCTGCTACATGTATGTTTGGTTTTTTAGCCACTGTTCCCAATGAATTCGATAAATCCTGTGAGAAGTTACGAATTTTTAAAAAATAACCATGAAAATGTTTTGGACTTAGTTTTTTCCCCATTCATTTGGAACACATCATTTCTTTGCAAAAGGACTATCTCCAAACTAATTGTTCACTTATATTTCACTTATAGAAACAAACAAAAAATGTCTTAATTCCAGTTCACTTATACCACTGATAAACCACTTATAGGTGAAATATATGTGGAGTATCAGTGAAGTATCAATTAACCATTTTTTTCATTTATACTTATACACACTGATACTTCACTTATACCAATATATAAGTAACTTATAAGTGGCTTATAAGTAAAGTATATTCCACTTATAAGTTTGTATAGGTTATTTCCGTAAGGGTTACGTTATTACTCTCTATTGTCTAAACATGTGCTAGTTCAGGCTGTCAAAGGCTTCAACGGTAAAATCTTTTATTAATTTTCAGGACACAGTACTGAATACTCCTACTTTTTATACATACATGTATATGGGAATTAAAATTCATAACTTTTATTCATTTTTTATATTATTTATTCCATTATGTAAAATATATACAATTTGTGGGGATTTTTTCACTGATGTAATAATAAAAAAAAAGTTTCATGTTTATCGTTTCGCTTTCATGATTCAAGATAAAACTACACAAATGTCACTATATGATTAAAAAACCCCCAACTATTTGGCAAATATCGTCTTTTAAATGTTCTTTTATTCCTTTCTTTTCCCCGTTCCCCCCCTTCCCCCGGTAGTGACGACATCGAGTGGGACCGATTGACAATTTTATTTTTCCCCACCCCTGCCTGGAATATCCTAGAGCTAATAATAGTAACAGCTAAACATTGACATCTACTCTAGATCTAAGGTCATTCTTTCTTGTTTCAAAATGGTACACTACGATTTCTACAAACGTACATAATTGAAATATTTTTCTATATTTTAGGATTCATTCAGTAAAGTTTCACTTAATAACTATCAATATTATTTACACCTGCTTGTGTTTAATTTATTCGCTATGCTTTTGTATTGGCGTGTATAGGTGCTTTATTATTTATGTGTTTTAATCATTCACAGATATCCACTGATATTGATATGAATATACAATCTTTAAATAAGGTTGAATTATCCGAGAGACTGGTTTTGCTTGTGCAAAACATTCCAAAAAAGTCATAAATACTGAAATTGCACCCAGCTGTAATGCCATCATGTTATTGTTGCATGAATTTCACTGCCTTAATGGCGGCTGTACGGTTACGCCATCTATCAATGTCATAAACTGCTGGGCGCACAATCGAAAAACCTGTCTAGGTAACCAATTGTTCGGTTACGTGAATTATATTTGCGTAACCCGTGGGTTACCTGATCGGTTACCTCAAAATTATGTTGAAATTATATTTTAAATACATAGTTTTTAGCTCAAACAAAGTTAGAACAAATACAAAAGAAAACATTTTACAAAAAAAGAAGAAAAAAAAGTCTTTAATGCTTGCTAAAGTTAACAATATTATAAAAGAACTGAATATCGGCCCCAGTACTGAAACAAAATATATGGGCGTAACCAGACATTTTTTTAGTATTACATACGCCAAAGGCATGCCGGAGCCGGGGGATTTGGGAGGCCTCCCCCTGTGAACATTTTGAAACTCAGAACCTCTGTAGATGCATTCTGAGCATTTTCGGAGGCATTTTTTTTTATCTTTTTTAGAGTCAATTTTAGAGGATATTTTATAGAACAATTCAATACAACCTCGACCTATTCCCGGATTATGTTTTTGCATTACGCACATGCGTACTGTGCGTAATGGGCACTATGCCTTTGAAATAGATACATAATCATTTGGAGGGATTCCTTTTTTCGTTTTGCGCTGGTTACGCTACTTTCACTTTATCAATGGTACTTCTATACTACAGTGACATTCCAAATGTTTGTTTTTTTAAAGCTCATTATGCGATGTTAGTATTTTTCAATTTTTGTGACACTTTTGGATTCCTGTTTATGTTAAAACTCTTTTTAACATATGTAAAATTAAAAGCAATCCAATATATGTCTGCTTGAATAAACGTCCTGTAATCGTGAAGTTAGCAAGTTTTAATTTCTTAATGTTTACAGGTCATGACGTAACCAGTTTGCGGTTCGCGTACATTTAATTTTGCGTAACCGACACGCGAACAGAACGGCGGTTCGTGTGAAATATTGTGCCCTGCTATAGCTAAAAATAGGCCATGCTATTAGCTTTATCATCTGGGCAGCCATATTGGTTGTCTTGTGTCACTCGGATGGAAATTCAAAGTATGCTTGGATGTTTACGTTAACAGATAAAATAAAACATTTATTTCATTAATGGATTCATAAATTACAGTAAGATATGTATTGAAACTTCAGTATAAACTTGTGTAAGTTGATATGCGAGGTTGATCATTACAGCAGATACAGGCTGGTAGGTACTGGGTTCGGATCCCAGGCGAGGCATGGGATTTTTAATCCAGATACCAACTTCAAACCCTGAGTGAGTGCTCCGCAAGGCTCAATGGGTAGGTGTAAACCACTTGCACCGACCAGTGATCCATGACTGGTTCAACAAAGGCCATGGTTTGTGCTATCCTGCCTGTGGGAAGCGCAAATAAAAGATCCCTTGCTGCTAATCGGAAAGAGTAGCCTATGTAGTGGCGACAGTGGGTTTCCTCTCAAAATCTGTGTGGTCCTTAACCATATGTCTGACTCCATATAACCGTCAATAAAATGTGTTGAGTGCATTGTTAAATAAAACATTTCTTTCTTTCTTTCATTAAAGCGGTGACAGACACGTGTAAACAGGAGATACATTTTGTATCTACATTATAACCTATTGAAATCATGGGTGGAATCAGAGGGTACATGGAGTGATAACCCCTGTTTTTGACAGTGTATACTCCTTTTGATGTATTTAGCTTAAACCTTTTACACACCCTTTTCAAAAATCTTAGAATGTACAGCCTACCCACCATCTTTCAAATTATGTATCCGCACCTGAAATTGCAATGATCAATGAATGTCTCCACCATGTTTAGTGCAGTTTTCACTTAAACTTTTTGATTTGTAGCAGTTTATGTATAAAAACATTGTTTCTGTAGTTGTGAAATATACACTCGTCACATTAGTCTGCACATGTTAATTATGTTACACTACATCTTGAAACAAGTGTTGGGGTATGTTTGTAAACAAACAAACAAACAGCGTTAATTTAATTCATAAAACAATTGTAAAACAATACATCTTCATTGTATATGTATAAAACTGATAGATACAAATTTAACTGGCCCCGGCCATCATGAATTTAGATATTTTATCACACATGTAATAATGGGCAGTAGTTGCAGAATTATTATAGTAAGTACCCAAATAGGTTGTTCATTTAATTTACTATATTGACCATTTTTAATTTGGGTTTTTAATTATGGCAGTAGAGTCGGTCCGGGTAATTTCGTACGGTAGGGTAACTCCGTACACACGAAATAAACATGAAATCTATTTAATGTTGTTGTGTTTTCATTACCCAGCATTCAATTTTATGGTCCCAAACTTAGTTCCTGTGAGATTCCAGCTATTTATATCTATATTTAGTACTAGCTATCGCGTTGTGAGCTGATTGGCTGAGAGTTCTTCCAGCGGCAGCCTGAATATCACATCCTTGACAAGAAAGCATCAGCAAAAAATCTCAGCGTTACTGGTTAGTATACATAATTACCCTTTTCACTATTGAAATATATATATAAAATAGATTTCATAATGTAAATTAATTATCATTTAAATTAAATAAAGTATATGCATGCTTGATTTTTAAAAATAAAACAATTAAATTTAATAATGAAATAGTGTACTAAATTAGCCTCACTCAGTGAGTGCGTTATTACCTAACAGAGGCAAATTCCGTACACACTGATTGATTTCAAAATGTATGTACACCTGCATTGCCATTGTTTTTAATAAACATTTTTTCTAAAATAAAGTTACTTTATGTTGTGTTTTGTACATATAGATATGGAAAATATTGTGACGACGTTAAGAAAACGATAATTGGGATGTAAGACGGATCTGGAAAAAGTCATCCTTGAACAAGAACTTAACAAAGCTATTCAGAGCCATGTTTCGATAATGAACAATTTATTATCCAAAATCTGCTCTCAGATCTACTTGCAGACCCAGTAATTGGAAAAGATGCAACATATGCAATGATGTGTGCATTCGGCAAAGTGAATTATGCTGAATACAAACTTGTATTAATTTGTATAGCTTCCTCTGTAATAAGATGTTTAGGCGAAAAGGCAGAAAACAATGTCATCTGCACCACTATAATGAACCTAATAGAGTACAAAATCTATGTAAATAAAATATATCTGTTTGATTTTCGACATTGTCAGTGTTACTTTTTTTTTACAGACATTTGACACTCTTTTTTTTCAGCAAAAGAAAAGTAAAGAAAATGGTAAAAGGAAAAATAACCCAAAAAATCTTCTTGATGCCGTGAATGCAGTTCGAAACAAGACATTATCACTGAGGAAAGCGGCATCACATTTCGGGGTGCCAGTGATGACCATACACAATAGAGTGAGTGGCCAAATTGACGACACAGCCAGCGCCGGAAGACCCACCGTAATACCAGCTGAAGTAGAAGACCTGCTTGTCAGCAAAGTGAAAACAGCCGCTTTGCAGGGATTTGGTTTGACGAGAAGAATGCTGGCTATTCGTGTGGCTAGGCTCATCAAACGTTTTCAATTAAAAACGCCATTTAGAAATGGTATTCCTGGGAAAGATTGGATTTCGGGGTTCTTAAAAAGACACCCGGATCTAAGTATAAGGTCCCCCACAGCACTGTCAACTGTCCGCGCTAGGATGCTTAATCCTACAGTTACCGAAAAGTACTTTCTGGAGTTAAAGAATACCCAAGTTTCGCTCGGGATTAGAGATATCCCCATGTACATTTGTCATATAGATGAGACCAGTGTTGCATAAGCCTGTGAAAATAATAGAGAAGGGAATTAAAAACATTCCAGGGAGGGTGGGAAATAGTAGGGATAATGTGTCTGCTAGCCTGCATAAATGCCTAAGGGGGAGAGATACCACCAGTGATAATCGTGAAATGTAAAACATACAAAAGTCTACATGCATATATTACAAAAGATGGCGTTCCTGGGGCTGTATATATGCTTACCAGCAGTGAGCGTGGATGGAAGATGCCTTAAGGGTGAAATTTGGTTCAAAAATCATTTTTTACGACACTGCGGCAATAATCATCCACAAATAATAATGCTAGATTCGCATTCTTCACATGAAACGTTAGGGTTTCTTGAGGCAGTATGTGAAAATAATATCACTGTAATTGCGCTCCCTCCCCACACAACCCAGTGGCTTTGCCCTCTTGACAAATCTGTATTTGGTCCTTTGAGTCATGAATATAACCGTATCTGTTCAGAATTCATGGCTGAAAATCCAAATAACATGGTTAACAAATCGGAATGGCCTAAACTATTTCGGCAAGCGCATGATCTTGTTTTTACCACTACAAACATAAAAAGTGGATTAAAAAAATGCAGCATTTTCCCTCTAGATCCCAGTGCAGTACCAAGTCAGGCCTTTGCGCCATCACAACCATTCAACAGAAAGATACCTGAAAGCGATATTTCTGTTGATGGTGTTATGCCATCCAAAATCCTGGCAACGTCCGATTCCGAGATGAATAAAGGTACACCCTTATATGAAGCCACCCAAACAGTCTCGTCTCTTTCTATAGAAACACTGGTTGCATCTACTTCCCATGAGAGTGTTACTTTTGACAACAGTTATGACGTGCCAAATGTAGATTTATTAATCTCCATGTTGTCTGGTGAACTGGAATACACGATTCTGGCGCTAATGTACAAATACCTGTTGCATGTCAAACCTCTGATCCGGTTGCCGATCATGATCTGCCTATTACCAGTCCAGAAAATAGTTTTCTTTCTGTCTCAGGTAATTGGTCGAGTGAAATTGATGATATGTTCTCTTTGGGTGTTGAAAGCCCAAAGGAAAAGATAAAGACATCACATAAAAGATTAACTTCTCACAGGGTGCTAACCAGTACAGAAATTATAAACCAAAAGCGTGTAGAGTTTGAGAGGAAACAAAAAGAAAACGAAGAGAAGGAAAGGAAGAGGATGGAACGGGAAGCTAAACGAATGGAAAAGAAAGAAAAGAAAAACAAAGGTATCAAGCTACCAGATAAAAAGAAGCATCAAAAGCTGTCCACTTCGGTCAAAGCAACAGAAACATAAACAAAATCTGTATTTGATGCAACATAATATGACACCGGTTGGAGTGTTTTCAAGTTTATTTTTTTACTTGCTTTTCACTCTTTCAAAGGTCATTATCACACTCCTATCATACAGGCAGTTACATCGGATGCATGGCATTTTTGTGGCTTACTGTATGAAAATCTTATTTTTACTGAGTTGAATCCATGGGATTTTCTTAGCTTAATACCTAAAATTAACTCACTGGGTCGAATACATGGCATTCTCGTAGCTTCATACTTAACACTAATAATGTGTCGAATGCATGGCAGTCTCACACCTTAATACAAATAACTGCGTCGAGTGCATGGCAGTCTCACACCTTAATACAAATAACTGCGTCAAGTGCATGGCAGTCGCACACCTTAATACAAATAACTGCGTCAAGTGCATGGCAGTCTCACACCTTAATACAAATAACTGCGTCGAGTGCATGGCAGTCTCACACCATAATACAAATAACTGCGTCGAGTGCATGGCATTCTTGTAGCTTATTATACAAGGAAATTTTTGAAGATTAAGGTTCTTGTGAATCAACCCTAGTTTTAAATTGTATTTATGTACTTACTGTTATTAATAGCTTTATTAAACCTAGTATTGTCGTGGATCATTATATCGTGAGAGCAAAGAATGCACCAAGTACTATTCAGATGGGTGTTTCAATTCATGTTACGCTGATATGGCCTTTTAAGTCAGTCAAACTGCTATGGGTGGGGGTTGATAGTTTCAGCTGTTTGCCGGCTAACAGTAGCTTATCTAGCAAGGTGGCATATTTCCCTCCACCTACAATAGTGTTTATTATGATTGATGTGTACATTTTGGACAGCACAGTTGTCATGTGCTTTTCACATTTATTATGTAATGTTATTATGTCATTTTAATAACCTGACCACCTACTATTGTCAGGTGTTTACTATTACATATGATGTGATGTTATGTCGGTTTTTTTTAATAAAACGGCCATTTAAATTCTAACCTGACTTACTGGTTGTTTTTACCTATTGTTCTACAAGTAGCTTGCAGTTTGTCTGATATAATCCGGACTTCGTAATTAAAATTACTTTATTTGCAAAGTATCTTGCGTTTACTGATTAATTACAACTGAATGAAATAGTGCTACTATTAAAAGGTTTTCTCGGATTTTGAGTATTTAATTTATTATTATTTTTTTTTATTAATTAATTATTAACGTTCTGTTTAATTTGCCCCCCCCCCAAAAAAAAAAAAATCAAAAAAAAATCCTAGCTACGGCCCTGCTATATTACACTGTACGAAATTAGGCGACATCACGTACGGAATTAACTGACGATGTACGATATTAGCCACCTTCAACACATTGCAGTAAACCCATTGCTGACCTATGTGAAGCAGCCTATTGGTGGAAATCGCGAATTATTTTACTTTGAAAAAGGGAGAGCACTCATATTTAGGCTTCTAGTGATGCATTTTGTGTCATGCCAGAGCTGTACGAACGTTCCTAGCCAAAGATGTATGAGATTACCCGGACCGACTCTATAGTTTCTTCTAAAAATGTTCATGTAAAACAGTGAGGTCTGTGCACTCTCCCCACCCCCCCCACTCTTTCTCTTGTGTGTTGTTGAAGAGTTATTGCATGGCCAGGACATAGATCTAATACATATACAGAACCTTACATATGTTGTTTTCGCTTCCTATTTATTGCGCAAGAATATATACCACAAAATAAATGAGTGCAATAAATAGTAAGCGAAAACAACGTATGTGAAATTCTGTATTTATTACATACCTTCTTTTATGCTTTACAAAAACGTTTTTTAATTTTAATAACAACACTTTTTTAAATCTATGATTAATACTCCTTTCATGTATTTAAGAATCATACTCATACGATGTGACATAATTTGTAAATCATCTATGACATCAGTAACAAAAAGGTGCTAAATTACCAACATTTGTCAGCCAAGATTGCTGTCAACGATGTTGGCCGACAAATGTTGGTTGTGCGGTTATTTTTAACAAAGTAACATTTGTTGCCAACAAAATCACCATCTACAACAAAAATCGTCCATGTGCGGCTAATGTTGGTGACAAAACTGCTGCACTGACCAATCAGTGTGAAGTATGTGGTGATGTGAAAGGCCTAATAGCTATGGATTTTTTTTTAATTAATATTATTATTATGCCAATAGACCTCTTTCATATTCATGTGCGAGTAACGGAGCAACTGGTGGACGCTAACCATGAACTCAAGCGAAATCTTGCAAAAATTGCCGTTTACAAATTGGGGGGTATGAACAATGGGAGACCATGCAATAGGAATGTGAATTAGCTTTATTATTAATTATTCTATTTGTAGGAACCCGAAAATTCTGTTAACATCTAACAAATAGTTATTGGAGACGTTTGTGAAGTATTGCTTATTACAAAAAAACCCCCAATATTTTGTTGTTAATGACTGAGAAACAATCGGTTCTGATTCATACACAATAAATATCAGATATGGGCTGAAATAATATTAAAGGGACTGTCCTGAGATTGCAGCCATTGTTGGCGACTAAAAATTACTACCAAGTCGCACGTACGTGTGCGACCAAACAAAATAACTAGTTTTGGTGTTTGGAAAAGTGGCCACTGCATTGACACATACTATGAAATTCATAGTCTTAAGTTATAGCCAATTAAGTGACCCATCGTTTTGTTAATCTGCACGTGATTCACAACAAAATCATAATGCTTGGTCTGGTAACATCATCAATTCTGAGAAAAATACGTCACTTTGGCCTACTGTGTTATATGGCTGAAAAGAAACAGTTGAACATATTTTTCAAGGAGTAAGTTTAAAATTTGAGATGTACCTCAAATAGGATATCAACTCAGTTTAAACAAAATTATAATTATGTATACCAATTTTATCTGTTTTATTATGAATCTCGTCTGATAACAGTTAATAATAACTGAAAATGAAATAACGCCAAGAGACTACAAAATCACGGTAATATGATTCAAGAAGTTTCTAACAAATAAGCCGTGTTTTTTACGTGGCTTCATTTGCAAGTCGACTTTTAAACATGTTCACGATTTTAAATACCTTTAGTTTAAAAGCGAGTGTAAGACAATGCACATGGCATTGTTACATTTACTTTTAATTTTAACACAAAGCCTGAACCGTAATGTCTACACACGATCTGATCAGATTATGTCAATGTTTGGAAGGTTCTGACTCAGTTACGTGTACTGTTCATTGATTGGCGACTGACGACTGGCCAATATTTATTATTAGGCATCATGTGACCATCGTAGAAGGTGAAGGAAAGAACTGTTAAGTTACCGTCATTCTTGTTAATAAACTTGTATTTACTCAAAGGCCCGTAGTCAATTGGGGGGGTCGGTGACTTTTTTTTCAATATGCCCCTTGACCCCCCCCCCCCATGAGCAACTCAGACGTGCCCTCACCATAAGCCTAAATGACCCCTCCCTCCCCCCCCCCCCCCAAAAAAAAAAAAATCCTGGCTCCGGGTTTGTATTGTGATGTTTTATGTCACTAATATCAAATAATAAATTAGCTATTAAGAAGTACTGGTAGAATTATAATCATTACATTCTTCTATAGCCTACTATAGTATTCATTGATCTGGGGGTGTTAAAGTTGGGAACCTGCAGGGGGGGGGGGGGGGGGGGGGGAGATGTTTTGGTCCCCCCATAATTTGTTTACAAGTAGGGTTTTCATCTTTATTACGGATTATATGTTTAATCTTTAATCAAAATTGCTCCCTTTACCAGTTCAAAATTCTCTCACTGGGAAATGTTTGAAATTCAAATTGCCTAAAACAGTTGCCTGGTATCTGAATGCTAAAATTAGTAATTTGCAAATAATGGTTTGGGACTCTTTTCAACCCGGCCTGAGATCCAGTGTTATGATCCTCAGCATGCAGTGATGGCATGGTATAAAGAAGGTCAAAAGCCGAGACAGCCCACCCGTTACAGAAGTTGACCTGACATGATATATGTCTGATTCATCATTGATCTAGCAATATTCAATAGCATACATTTTATTGTAATGAGATATTTCTTTATTCAGTTGTAAGTTCAAAGTTAACAGAACAATTATGACAGTATCATAATCACATTACCTGTTTCATGCCTTTTAGTAGTAGCCTTTTCACACTGTAGTAGCATATGTAGGAGGCATCCATAAAGTACATATGCTCAAAATCTAGGATTTTTGCCCACCCCATGTACACCTTTTACACGTACCAGCAGTATCCCCCCATGTAAACCTGTAGTCTGTACATCGATTTGTTACAATTGTTTGCCTTCAATCCAGTTAATCATGTTTCATTTTATTTTTAAATTAAAATTAAAATTATTATATTATATAATTTATTTCTTTAATTATTTTTATTATTATTTTATGTTTATTATGTCAGCATTCTGTTAAAACCTTCAGTGTTCTCCTTGGGTCAAAATGTAAATGTGGGTGGCTGAGCAACTCCAACACCCCCCCCCCCCCCCCCCCCCCTCAACCCTCTCTCGTCCTTCTAAGTAAATCAGAAAACAAATCCACTAAAGACATTTGAAAGCTTGGTTACCATATATCGTTGTGTGTTAGTTGACTATGGATAGCCTCCGCCTTATTTAGCCCCTCAGTATCTGGTACAAAAAAGATTGGTACGATGTATTTTATGTAACTGAACCAGAGATAATGTTAGTCTGTCATTCACAGGCATTCATTTTGGTGAATCGATTAGTTTTAATATTATATTTCCATAAAAATTTCAAGTTATCTGAAATATCTGGGTTTTTTTGTTTGTTTCGTTTTTATAAAGGCAGTGTAAATATTATTTGGCACCCAAGATATATACTAGTTGTAATGCTAAACAACTTCCCTGAAGGTGTGTGTGAGTGTGTGAGGGGGGTTATATAAGCGGTCGAAATAAAGTGTCTAATCTTTTATTAACAATTACTGAATAAACAAATGACAGGAAGTAAAAATAATCCGTTACAAATGATGACAAAATATCAGATGAAAGTGAATGGGCACAAAAGACGGAACGACCGTTCTGATCATGTTACATAGTTTGCACCAAGTAAGTTACGTTTTTTTCCAGGCGGGTATTGCCGACACGATAAAAAATAAAATAAATGATTTTATTGCTGAAATTTTAAAATATAACTTTTCTTGTATGTATCAAACAGACAAAAAAAAAAAGAGACTGGTATTGGACATAATAAACAAGACTGGTATTGAATATAATAACCCAGTTTTTATCAAAAGTTTTTGCATTCGCCGAGGTCCGTTTCCTTTGATGTCGAATGAGCAGACATACACCGATCAATGTTTTCAGTGTGTGTGTGTTTTGGGAAGAGAGTGTTAGGATAGGAACGATTGATTGCCAACTGAACTGTACTTTTAAAAGGTGCTTCACCTATCGTTTATTCAGTTAAATGGTACAGTTGATTCTGTCAATTGGCATCTTCTTTGATCAGCCTTGAAACTTGATTGCTCTGCACGGGAATCCCGTTACACATAAGACCTTCCTGGTGGATTAGCGGTCTCAGTAGATGTGGTAAAATTACCAAACACCAAGTCCATTGTTAGGTATTTAGGAAGTGTTTTACATATCATAGTGATTAGGTGTGCCTGATATACTGGTACGCAAGTTGTTTGCAAGAGGTAATCGACTGCCACACTCGTACTTGTGGTAATAGTTTTTCTAAAGCACATCAAATCAAGGCATAGCGGCAATTGATTTAAGGTGCTTCCATGCCATCCAAGCGCTTACTTTACAGACCAACGCATGTCGGGCCGCCATGCCTAACGGCCCTGGGTAAATCCCTGCTTTATTGACCATTATAATGCATATAAAATACATCTTGCTTCTAATGAGTGTAAACAGTCACCTTTTTCTAACTCGTTAAAAATACAACCTGTTGATAATCTAAAAAACAAATATCATGTGCATCGTATTAACAGGACAACCTGTTGATAATCTAAAAACGAAGATCATATTTGTCATATTAAAAATACAACCTGTTGATAATCTAAAAACAAAGATCATGTTTGTCATATTAAAAATACAACCTGTTGATAATCTAAAAAACGAATATCATGTGCATCGTATTAACAGTACAACCTGTTAATAATCTAAAAACAGACGTGTGTCATATTAAAAATACACCTTGCTGAAAGGCAACAGCTGTATTCTTGTATAACATTAAAATTAAGGGTTGTAGGAAGATGGCGAGAGATGGACATGTGCATGTATAGATAATGATTTGTGTTCACAGTGGACATTACTGAACTACATTATGGGGCTTGAATGCATTTTTGTTTTTCTTCAAAAAATTTAGATGCTCTTACATCATGCATTGTTGCATTTAAAATACGTTTTTGTCCAATTTAAAACCAGCTGTGTGCGCGTTATTTTAATGATAAACAACAGCTGCATGTTGAACAATAGTTACACCCATCATTTCATGTTCTGGAAAATTGGACATGTACAGCTCGTAATTGCCATCAACCAGTAGCACAGAAGAAACGAACTGGTAATACTTCCAAAACACACAGTTATTAATGAAATAAAGGAGGTTTTACAGGAGGAGTTATCAGATGAGGTTTATTGTAGCATTAACAAAATGTTAATGCTGTCCAAAATATTTTAAAGAAATTGGGCATATATCATTCTTTTTGTAGAGTTGTATACCGTATAGCATTCAAATATCATTGTAACATCAACATTGTAATACATTTTCAGAAGAGCTGTTGGACTCGTCAATCCATGTGGGCGATGCCCTTCCTACACAGGGACAGATTGACTCTAAAGAAGATTTTAATGTCAGCATCTCCATTGATTGCACATATCCTACTGTGAACGTGTCATGGATGTTTGGTTACAATCAAGTAAGTTTCATTTATGCTAGTACATGTTACTGTTGCATTTTTAAATTATTTGTTTTGGTCCATTAATTGATCTCAGGTAATTTTGGTGTTGTATGTACTATATAAACCAGATTAACTCTTATCCTGCCTCATTCTTTTTGCCAAATTTAAAGAATTTTCACCTGTTCTACATTTCTAGTAATATTATTAAAATCTGTTGACATTTTAACATGACATTTCACCCATATATACCATAATGATCCACCTATGTAATGATAGCATTTTGTAGACGGTTATTTTATTTGTTACCATGGCATTAACAGCTGCAAATTTCAATATACAATGTTTTCATTAATATTTAAGAAAACATGAATTAAAAACTATTATTTTTCTTTTAATTTAAGTGTATGCTGTGATTTATTAACCATAATGATTGATTTAAAGAACAAATAAAGTAGATGGCCAATTTTTTTCAGAATAACAGGGTGCAATGCACATACTGTCATCGACACTTTTTTGTAAATTATGAAGATAATGTCCAGCATTAACTATTATATATTTCTAGTAATATTATTAAAATCTGTTGCCATTTCAACATGAAACTACACACACACATACGAAGAAGATCCACCTATGTAATTATAACATTTTGTAGTCAGTTATATTATTTATGTTACCATGGCAACAGCTGCAAATTTCAATATATGATACCATATTTTCATTAATAATTATGAAAACTTTAAGTAAAAACTAATATTTTTCTTTTAATTTAAGTCTATGCTGTGATTTATTAACCATACTGCATGATGTAAAGAAAACATTAAGTAGACAGCCAATGTTTTTCTGAAAAATAGGGTCAAATGCACATTCTGCTATCAACGCTTTTTTGTAAATTATGAACATAATGTCCAACATTAACTATTATACATTTTTAGTAATATTGTTAAAATTAGTTGACATTTTAACATGACATTAAACACACATATACTAAGAATATCCACCTATGTAATGCTAACATTTTGTAGTCTGTTATATTATTTTTTGTCACCATGGCAACAGCTGCAAATTTTAATATACCATTTTTTTCATTATAATTATGAAAACTTTAATTTAAAACTAATATTTTTCTTTTAATTTAAGTCTATGCTGTGATTTATTAACCATACTGCTTGATTTAAAGAAAAAAATAAGTAGACATCCAATGTTTTTCTGAAAAATAGGGTCAAATGCACATTAAATTTTACCCATCAACACCTTTTTGTAAATTATGAACATAATGTCCAACATTAACTATTGTAATGATTTCACTTTCTCAGCATGTGTCCACTTATAGACCGGTGCTAGAATCAAATTAAATACAGTTCTAAAAATGCCTTGCTGGGTTCGGCTACCCCTTTCGGTCGTAGACTTCAAAAATTAAATTTCAATATGTAAACTCATGATTAACCTTTCTCACTAACTAATAAAATAATCACATAAGTCGTCCTTTTTACAGTGTTTATTTAAGGGTTTCAGTAGATCATAAAAATCAATTACAGTTAACCAGCAAAATAATTAAGATTTTAATACATTGAGAGATCCAGGTTACATAATAGTTATTCAAATTTCCCACAACTCAGCCACCATTCAATTCCCCGCCAATGAAACAATAAGAATCCCAATATGGATTACCATTTGTTTATTCTAAGAGAATGAAAATCAATCGCAAACATCGAAAACATACCTAAACATTCATTCCCACTTGTGAAACTACAAGATTGCCAAACGTAGAATACTTGGAAATTTACGAGATAGAAATAATATTTCCTTCACTCAATTCCTCTCTCTGAAATTCCAATAATCTCCTTTAAAAAATATTTTAGTAACCTCTCAAGTGTCAATACAAAATATGCCTAACAATAATTTTAAGGTTTACGGTAATGCAATGTGAGAGGGTGACAACTAACAAAAATACACTACCATTTGGTTAATGAATTACACAATAAATAAATAGCTTATCATTATCGGTTCTCATATAATAAATCTAAAAACAATTTGGAATAATAACAGAGTGAGAAAAAGCCATTTGAAATCTACACATAAAAAACCACAATCAACATACACACATGTTGTACCTGTGGTTGAACAATCAGAAGTGAGTAAACTGATGGACAAATCTAGCATTAATACATGGAATGGCTCTCATTGGTCCAAATTAATGACATGACATTAATCGGACATGACGATTGGTTAACCTATCCTAACAATTCTTCGTAGAAATAACGAAGATTATCGACAAACTTAATTATAGCCGAATATTGCCGAAAATTATACATCGCTACAACAAAAATTACGTAAATAAAATAAACAATTCTAACTTAATTATCTTTTCAAATGGTATCCCAAACTACAATATAACATTATTATTTTTTAACCCCTCCACAAATGTTACATAATGTGATATTAACTATAAAATCCAAGCCTAAACATTACAATATTATATGGTCTCATGCCACTGTTTGGAAAATCAATGGATCTGAATGATCGTTCCTGTAACTTTACCCATCAATAATCTGATTCATAGAAGGCTGATTAAAGTGCTAATAGTGTGCTAGAAGATGTTAGTATAAGAAGTACAAAAACCAAGAATAAAATTAAGAAACCAAACATAAGTAGAAAAAGGACAGACAACAAATCAGATTATTCAGGAAAGTATTGGAAATATACAGATTTGTTACACTATTATACATTTCTAGTAATATTATTAAAATCAGTTGACATTTCAACATGAAAGTACACCCACATGTACAGTCAAACGTCGGTATACCGATACCTCGGTAACCTCAAGTTCCCAACATATCTCGAGGTCCATTGCCGGTCCCGTCATTTTCCCTATGTAATGTTACCAAATCGACCACTGTTATCTCGAGCACGCTAACCTTGAGTACCCAACATATCTCGAGGTCCATTGCCGGTCCCGTCATTTTCCCTATGTAATGTTACCAAATCGAGCACTGTTATCTCGAGCACGCTAACCTCGAGTACCCAACATATCTCGAGGTCCATTGCCAGTCCCGTCATTTTCCCTATGTAATGTTACCAAATCGACCACTGTTATCTCGAGCACGCTAACCTTGAGTACCCAACATATCTCGAGGTCCATTGCCGGTCCCGTCATTTTCCCTATGTAATGTTATTTTCCCTATGTAATGTTACCAAATCGAGCACTGTTATCTCGAGCACGCTAACCTCGAGTACCCAACATATCTCGAAGTCCATTGCCGGTCCCGTCATTTTCCCTATGTAATGTTACCAAATCGAGCACTGTTATCTCGAGCACGCTAACCTCGAGTACCCAACATATCTCGAGGTCCACTGCCGGTCCCGTCATTTTCCCTATGTAATGTTACCAAATCGAGCACTGTTATCTCGAGCACGCTAACCTCGAGTACCCAACATATCTCGAGGTCCACTGCCGGTCCCGTCATTTTCCCTATGTAATGTTACCAAATCGAGCACTGTTATCTCGAGCACGCTAACCTCGAGTACCCAACATATCTCGAGGTCCATTGCCGGTCCCGTCATTTTCCCTATGTAATGTTACCAAAATCGACCACTGTTATCTCGAGCACGCTAACCTCGAGTACCAGGCTTATGTCGAGCACACTTTGGTGTCCTCGAAGTATAACAAAAATTACCTGCTTTGACTATCGCTTTTATTTGCCATTTTTGTGCTTCCCTAAATTCCTCCCAAGTAATAAAGAGCATTGTATACATTGCATTAAACTGGAGCGGGTCCAGGCATTTTTGAAAGGGAGATGCCAGTTTGAAGGCGAACTCCCCAGCGCCCCCTCCCCCCCCCCCACCCCCCACCCCCGGATCTGAACCTGTTAGAAACTAATAATATTGTTCTTAGTAACTATAGCTGTTCCAATGTTGAAAATAATGTGGCAGCTAGATATGCCTAATCAACCAATCAAGTATGGCCTCCATGTGGACTTTCAAGTTGCTGTGTCAGTTCTCATTACTAATCACCCGTTTAGATAGCAATTGCGGGGAGTATCAGGACTATAAAAACTTAATTAAGTTACTAACGGTGCAGACAATAAAACAGGTAATGAAGTGTCATACAGGTATTGCCAACAACTGTTTTAACATACTGCTGCAATTCATGTAGTATTTACTTACCTACTAAAGATAAATTAATCGGCACATGTAACAAAAAATATGCACCATATGCATACTTTCAAGGTATTATTCACAACCTCAAAGTTCATTACCGCAAGCTGGTAATTATGCATCAACTGAAAGCCTATGATGAAAAACAAGACCTGAAGATAAGTGTGCTCAATGCTTTACGCATGGTCAATCAGGCATGGGGAAATGTAACGCTGACCACAATTAAGAACTGTTTCCGACACGCAGAGTTTGCAGAACCAGACAGTGAAAATTACTCAGACGACGACATCCCGTTAAGCAAACTGTATGTACCAATTGCCACTTACACCAGCTTGGACGACTATTTGGACATGTGTGAGACCGAGTCTGATAACAACATTATTGACACAATAATCAGTGCAAGAAACACAACACCTGACAGTGTTCGAGATTAAAATTTTCGGGCAGTATCCCAGTTGGATACTAACATTTCAAAATCTGGTATCCCATCTGAGAATTTAGTATTATATGATATCCCGGTGGGATACTGGGTTCTTGAAGTCTGGTATCCAAAATTAAATTCTGGTATCCCCGGGATATCGGGATACCGTTAATCTCGGACACTGCCTGATGATGACGATGATGATGCACCAAATAACATTGTTTTAGTTTTACTTTGTTTTAATGTGTTTTAATGTGTTAGCTATTGTTAAACATGTAAACAAATAACGTTTGCGACTCTCGTCCAACACAACCCGGTAATATCCATGAAACTGATTACCTCTCATGTCCGGATTTATATTCCGATTCGACATTATTTGACAGGATATTGAACTTGGCTAGCTAGTATTGTCTACATGCTTCGCAAAGTGATTGTTTGTATATTAGTATCTTTGGTATACTCATGGACATAGACTGGGGATGGGGGGGGGGGGGGGGGGGGGGTCGAACGAACAATGCAATATCAGGCTATTCACAAAAATGTCCATAGAGAAAATATAGACAAAACATTTCATATTCGAATCGCCCCTGATTATATCGTTGACTGTTAGGTTTGCAAACACGTTTGGCATAATTTGTATCATCGACTATTATGTTTATCTCGAACCACGGATATCTCGAACTTAGTGGTTCGGTCCCTTCAACATCAAGTTTGACTGTACTAAGAATATCCACTTATGTAACGCTAACATTTTGTAGTCTGTTATATTATTTATGTTACTATGGCAACAGCTGAAAATTTCAGTATACCATTTTTTCATTAATAATTATGAAAACTTTAATTTAAAACTTTTTTTTTTTTTTAATTTAAGTCTATAATTATGCTGTGATTTATTAACCATACTACTCGATTTAAAATACAAAACAAAACAATTAAGTAAACAGATAATTTTGTTTTTGAATAATAGGGTCAAATGCACATACTACCATCAACACATTTTTATAAATTGTGAACATTATGTCCAACATTACCTAGACACTAAAAATATGTATACTTTCTCTATTACTTTCTATATGTTCGTCAAATGACACATGATTTAAAAAAAAGTATATGCCCTTTCAGTTCCTGTCATTTTCAAATGAAAATTATTAGTTCTGTTACCATGGTAACCAATTCAAAAATAGGAAACTTTCCGATATGAAATGTTTCAAATTAATTTATTTGAATACAAATCACTGTACAATGACTGACATAACAATAAGCTCCCAGCTGTTTACAAGGGATGGGTGAAAATTGTGAATTCTGTTGCCATGGTAACCAGTTCAAAACTATCTGTTACTATGGTACCCAGTTCAAAACTGTTGTCATGGTAACTAATGCAAACTCTTGGTTGCCATGGTAAGTTATGTAAAACTGGAAACTATTTGCTGTGTGCATGCAACTTTTTGGTCACTATATAGGTCAAACGTAAAGGACACCAGTACTCAATAATTTGAATGTACTTAAAAACCCCAAACAGATAATTGTGCCGCTACTAGGTACAGTGCTAGATGGCGTCTAGACTAGTCGGCAAAATTTTAAAATTTCCTGTTTAGACGGTTGATCGGCGGTAGCTGCAGACACTGAAAACGTGCACGAGCTACTTGATTTGAGCCTCTAAGCTTTTTTTGTGGGTTGTCAATTGCCACTACATGATGTTATGAAGTAAAAAAAAAAAAAAAAAAAAAAAAAAAATATATATATATTTATTTCACGTGTTTTTTCTTAAATCGCGATTGACGTGTTTACAAGGCATTCGCACTACATTGAAAATAATAATTAAATAATAGATTTTTATTAACCAATAGCCCTTGTAAATCGTTCAGTGGGAAACGATTACAATAAACAAACAATGAACAGGAGTGTATGGAGAAGGAAGATTTCTTCGGTTTACTAAGGAAAGAAGTGAAATCGAGAGAAAAAGGGGGAAACGAAAGAATAAGCTTGCTTTTGCGTACGTGATAATTAGCACAGCAGTGGACAGTTCATTTCATTTGTGAGGGGATGTCGAATCTGTTTTTACGTTTACTACATTTAAAAAAGTTAAATAAATAATAATAATAATAAAAGAGAAAATGATAAAAATAAGTGTTTTTAAAAGGGGGGGGGGGGGGAATACTGCGTGTTAATACATATTTAAAAATAATAATAAGTTTGCTTTTGCCTACAAAATGTACGTGACGATTGTCATGGGCAGCTATGGATATTGTTTTATTTGTCGGGAGGGAATCGGGTTCCCAGGTCTGTAGGAATAATATCTGGGAGAGGGTGCACAACTTAGCGGGGGATCACAGCCCCCATAGTGTGGAGATGGGACATGGGCCATATTTTTACTTTATTTTTGTCCTCGAGTGCAAGCGGGGCGGGCTGCTCTCTCTCTCCCCCTCCCCCCCCCCCCCCCCCCCCCCCCCCCCCCCCCCCCCCCGTTCCACCTAAATTCCCACAGGCCTGGGATGTCGAATCTGTTCGCTGGGGAGTTAGTTTTCAAATTTTATTAATTTTCTTGTTTGGCCAATAAAATACATTACATATATGGTATTTGATCCCCGCTAAGTCTATTGGTATGTTTTCTGATACCTTTTCAGGTGCTGCCACAAATTTTGGAGC